>NC_084616.1:72173080-72375580 GCF_033978795.1 Nerophis ophidion | reverse complement strand
TTTGTATTTACAACATTAATAATACATACATACTATGTAAATATAAAAAAGGTAAGTTTTAGTAATTTTATTTATTTATTTTATTTTTTATCTTTGTAATTTTGCTTTTAATCTTCATTATTTACTTCGTTATTACAGTATGTCTCCGAAAACATTTTATTAATTCATTTTATTGAATACATTATTGGCCAAGGAGGCGCATTTCAATTCCTTACACACACTTGTCATTACAATTGTTGGCCAGAGGGGGAGCACTTCACCTGGCGTTTTTTTCGGGGATGTATAGGGAGGTCTTTATTTAACTGCTATATTGTTTTGTCATGTATTGCTGCCATTGCACCTGTCAATGTTTACTTTTGTATGCACATTAAATCAACAAAAAAAACCCTGACTTTGGAGCAATGCTCACGGACTCTAGTATTAGGCTCTCTATTAGATGCAATGGTTTTCTGTAATGGGACCATGCATTCGGGCCTAACTTGTTCACCGGTTCTCATATGGAAGGTACTTTTTCCTTGTTGGTGTCTCTGGAAGGGTAAAAATACAGGAACACGCATACACAACATTATTAACAGTAACAAATCTAAACAAACAATCGCCATCTAAATGGTGCACTATGTTAAATTGCTTATGAGTGTGTTTACTACATTATCGATGATGTGGCAATCTGAAATGTCCTTGTTCACTTCTGTTTTGTCTGCACACCATATTCACTCTCTCTCTTTTCCACAGTATGGAGTGCAGCTGGCGCAAGGCAGCAGCACACACCTGAGGTAGATTAGTGGCAGCCTACTTAACCTGGCTGCTGTCAGCAGGTGAGCGCCGGGACTTTGTCTACTGCTTGCTACAGACGGATGTGTCATTTAGTCTCGCCAGCGGACTCTCTAGTTCAGGGGTAGGGAACCTATGGCTCTCGAGCCGGATGTGGCTGTTTTGGTGACTGCATCTGGCTCTCAGGTAAATCTTAGCTGACATTTCTACATTGTATCCGCTGGTAATCTGTCAGGTTCAAACACTGATGACATATATTAAACAGACGAGAAGCAAGGAATCATGCAGAGACAGAGTTCAATTTGGCTCAATGAGGAGACATGTGTTTTGGGCTGTATTCTACTTACAGACCCAAACTACGTTCTAAAAGTCCTCTATTTATTTCGGAGGTCCCTGTTTACATCACTGAAGCTGTCGCTGAGGGAAGGGGGTAACCTCGACAACTCCAGTTAGACACAATATATGATTTTACAAAAATGCAAATGTGTTGACGCTGGTGATATCGCCTTGTCTCTCTGCTCTGTCTGCGTCACGGCGGTGTTCGGCCTTGGCAGTCAGCAGACCATTCCTGGACACAGACACTGATACCAGATTGGCTTGCGAACTTTTGCATTGTAAGCTTTGGACAGACAAAGAAAAATACCATTCAGCACAATTGATAATTATTATAGCAACGGCCCTTAAGCATAAAAGTTGTGTGATAATATATACATAAATATTCTAACATAATCAGAGTGTTAAAAATAACATTTAACACATAAAACAATCTAATGCATTTTAATCAATCCAACCATTTTCTACCGTACCTCTTCTCGAAGTCGCATCAATGGTAAGAAGTATTTTAATTATTTTTGGTTAACTTCAGAATAAAAATCCTATTAAAAAGAACATGAGACTTATTATACTTTAAACATGTTGGTGTTATTTAAAACATTTGTATTCAGTGTTAAAAAATATTATATGGCTCTCACAGAAATACATTTTAAAATATTTGGCTTTAATGGCTCTCTCAGCTAAAAAGGTTCCCGACCCCTGCTCTAGTTCTTCTTGTGCATCCTCTCAGGTTTGCCTGAATTTTTCCTAGCCTTGTCTAGCGCTTTTATTTTGTACTTTGTTTCTCTGTGTTACTTCTTTCATTAAGTATTATTCCTAGCCTCATCTTGCGCTTTTGGTTTTGTGTAGGTAATTTCTCTTTGTAGTTTTTTTCATTGTGTGTTTTTGTGTTTACCACCATCGCCTTTGTTTTGCTACTTCATCCTTCCTCCAAAATAAAAGGGAGAACTATTGTCCACAAACTAAACGTCTCTGCATCCTTGGCATCCACCTCACCAGATCGTTACAGGTGAGTAACTATACCTTATTTGCAAGATTATTGCAAACTGCAACGACTTTTTTCAAAATGTGCACTTAATTCTTACCATATTTTTTGTCTCCAGGTTTTGAGCAAATCAATGACTTGCAGTTCAATAAAACATTTAAAAAAACATTGCTGTACGACAACTTGCATTTGTACCCAAATATGGGGGTATTTTCTTTAGCAAATGTTATTTATGCAAGCAAATAACTGGTGAGTAACCATAATAATCGTAGGTTTAAAATGTGGTTAACCTGATCAAAAAAATAATCACTTGACAGCCTTAGATAAAATATATGCATAAAAATATATAAATGATAAATCAAAAAGTGATAAATAAAATATAATAGTAGTAATATTAATAATGACGGTAGAAAACAACACAGTGAATAATTTAAAAAAACGTACGAGTTTACCACGATCAGTAAAAAGCCTGATTAAAAGGTTGAGACTTCTGACTTTTTTTTTTTTAAACCTTCCAAAGGTTTCTGCAGTCCTGAGGCTCTCCGGGAAGTGGCTGGGTGCAACCTCACCGGGAGTCTTTCTTCTGGTGTTTGGGAAAGATAAAAGGCCAGTGCCTGACAACCTCAGGATGTGCAAAGGTTGGCACTGTAAATGCGTCGTTAAAACATTTTGAAAACTAATAATAGAACACTAAAATTGACCCTGAAACGGACGGGGAGCCAATGCAGCGACTTTAAAACTGGTGTAATTAGCTCCCGCCCTCTGGTACTCGTCAGCACGCTTGCAGCTGAGTTTTGTAGTAATTGTAGACTTCTGATATTGTTTTTGGGAAGGCCGGACAGCAGAGCATTTCAATAGTCCAAACCAGTGGTCCCCAACCACCGGGCCGTGGCCCGATTTGTACCGGGCCGCAGAATAATTTTTTATTCATTTATTTAAAAAAAATATATATATATTGTTTTTATTCTTTTATTTTTTTTATTAAATCAACATAAAAACACAATATACACTTACAATTAGTGCACCAACAATAAAAACCTCCCTTTTTCATGACAAAGAAAAAAAAATAAAAATAAAAAAAAAGGTGAGAAAGACTACATGTTTAACTTAACGCCGACATTTAAGTAATGACCTAAATCTGTTTTTTTTCAGACACAAGTTGTATTCTATTGAACCAGCACACACTCAGACACAGAAAAGGAGGCATATAAAACTGTTGGTTGCACTTCAAGTTAGGGTAGAGACACATAGACCTCCCCCAGGTACTGCAGTCCTGTATAATGACTCTCGCCTGTAATAAAAAGTTAAAGTTAAAGTACCACTGATAGTTACACACACATGAGGCGTGGTGAAGTGAATCCCTGCATTTGACCCATCCCCTTGTTCCACGCCCTGGGAGGTGAAGGGAGCAGTGAGCAGCAGCTGTGACCACGCTCAGGAGTCATGTTGGGGATTTAAGCACCCAATTCCAACCCTTGATGCGGAGTGCCAAGCAGGGAGGCAATGGGTCCCATTTTTATAGTCTTTGGTATGACTCGGCCGGGGTTTGAACTCACAACCTACCGATTTCAGGGCCGACACTCTAACCACAAGGCCACTGAGCATGTTTTATCAACTCTTTGTTCAGCGACGCATACCCGACGTCTCATTTAAGCCGGCAATACTGCTGTGTCACAATTTTGCCTGGGAGAAGACCAGATCTACACATCAAAAGGGACCTACAATTGAGCCTTGAGGAACCCCACATTTTATCTCATGGGGAACATGCATTGATTGATTGATTGAAACTTGTATTAGTAGATTGCACAGTACAGTACATATTCCGTACAATCGACCACTAAATGGTAACACCCGAATATGTTTTTCAACTTGTTTAAGTCGGGGTCCACGTTAATCAATTCATGGCATCCATACTTACATATAAACTAAGGCAGTCAGGCAATTAGATGACTACCGTCAACACATTTAATTGGAAAACCAACTGGCATTTTTTTCCAAATGCAAACTTGTCAGGGTGTGGCGGTACAAGACAATCATAGTTCTGGAATGAAATGCCAAACAAAACGGCTTATCCTTATGTGGAAACAGCTTTAATGATTACCTTAACTTATAAGTATGGATGTATAATGTTAGGACTTTACGATACCATTATTGATATTCCTTATCGATACCGGTATTCATCGGTAGTATATATAATTGTGTCCTGGGCATGACATTCAATCAATCAATCAATCAATATTTATTTATAAAGCCCTAAATCGCAAGTGTCTCAAAGGACTGCAAAAGCCACAACGGCATCCACAGATCAGCGCCCACATAAGGGCAAGGAAAAACTCACAACCCAGTGGGACGTCGATGAGAATGACTATGTGAAACCTTGGAGAGGACCGCAAAGGTGGGTGACCCTGAATGCAATGGACGTCGAAAGTCCATAGTGACTTTAACATAACGTTAAAGTGCATCCGGCAGTGGAGGATCCTCTATGGCAGGGGTGTCAAACTCAAATACAGAGTGGGCCAAAATTTTAAACGGAACAAAGCCGCGGGCCAAGGTTGA
Source organism: Nerophis ophidion (assembly GCF_033978795.1). NCBI lineage: Eukaryota > Metazoa > Chordata > Actinopteri > Syngnathiformes > Syngnathidae > Nerophis > Nerophis ophidion. Next base: position 72,370,935 of record NC_084616.1, on the reverse strand, counting down.
ACAAATTAACCTTTTAATAGGGACCCAAACAAGTTTTGCATTAAATATTGAACAAGCGAGGCTTATATAACTTTAGTGACATGCAAAATCCAGTTTCAAATAATAATGATAATAATAATTAAAAAAATATCAATGGCATATCAAATAAAATTTAAATAAAAATGTTATGCCTTTTTTTCTATTTGCAATCTTCTGAGGTAAATATATTTTTTTTCCACAGGCTAATAATACATTTGAAAATAAAATAACAATAATGAATGAACCAAACATTCAAGCTTTGAAGTAGCAAGAGAAAATGCATGAATAAAACGTTAATATTTGGTCAGTTTGCTGGAAGTTTCCTGGAAGAGTTAGTGCTGCAAGGGATTATGGTTAGTTGTTCTGTTGTGTTACGGTGCGGATGTTCACCCGAAATGTGTTTGTCATTCTTGTTTGGTGTGGGTTCACAGTGTGGCACATATTTGTAACAGTGCTAAAGTTGTTTATACGGCCACCCTCAGTGTGACCTATATGGCTGTTGACCAAGTATGCCTTGCATTCACTTGTGCGTGTGTGTGTGTGTAAAAGCCACAAATATTATGTGACACGCTATGTGACGACAGGTTGTAGAGAACGCTAAAGGCAGTGCCTTAAATTGGGAGGGTTGGCAAGTATGAGTATTAGCGGTGAATGCGGTCTTTCAGCGGCACCGACGTTGTATAACACCGGCGGGCCAGCTCTAATGTTAAATTGATATTACCTCAAGGGCCAAATTAAATTACACGGCGGGCCAGAGTTTGACACCCATGCTCTATGGTGTCATGGGGCACTAGGAAGTTACAGTAACCCCTCTACTACTGTTACCCCTGGTGGCCCTTGGCAAAGGCCTGGTACCTGACTGCCCCCTAGCCAGGGATACGGTGAATGCCTCTACGACGGAGCAGGCGGAAGACGGTGGATTTTAAGAACTACCACAACGTCTGCAAAGGTGGAAGAAGGCTGCAGCAGAAAAGGGTCCTTAGTCGTCTTGGACTCCATGCCACTAGACCCTGTCCCGATTCCGTCCAGTAACGTGTGGTGTCTGTCTGTGCACCAGTGTCCCCACGTTAAACAAAGTCACGCACAGGCATCCTCCATAAAGGGATACACCCCTACCGGGAGGATCGTCATATTCGTTCCAGTGACAGCCGATGATAATATAATTGGTGTGAAAACATTTATTAGCACAAGAGGCTGCACACCACCAACATCATGTAACATCTTACATTAGCAACGACTTGTATCAACACCTGCTTTTTGAGTCTTACACAAGCAACTATGTTTGCAGTGCAAGGTGCGATGCAGTTATGTCATCATCTTGTAAAGACCACACAGATACATCACTGTGTTTGTATTCATTACACTCAGCTGGAAAAGATATTTATGTACGTCATTCATGTGCAGAGCACAGACCTTTTACATGATATATAGCAAGTACATCATATGAATCAATAAATTCAATTAGCATGATAGGTGGGTGTGCATTTAAACAAGGTGTGTTTTGATGCCACGCAAAGGCGGGGCAATGGAGTGATGTCAGGCGGCGACTCGACAGCAAATGCCATCTTGCTTTATGGATTATCATGTAATTTTTTAAAATTTTTTGAGTGGATTAATATTGGCATGTAAATTACTGACTCGTGAGTACAGCACGTTCAATTCAAACTGACACTAAATGGTAAATATTTGTTGTGAACGACTCAAGCCGTCGTCTTGCAGGTTCCAGGGACCACCAAGGAAGGACATGCCTTTTTAGCAGGTGTAGACGTCTTTATTTTTCCAAATAAGACAAGTCTGCTTCGTATAGCTTTTCATCTGCACTTCTTCGCTCGCTCGGTGTCTGTCTTGGGCTCTCCTCTCTCGCTGCGCGTCAGCTTCACGTTGGCTCCTTCCAGTCTCTACGCCTCTCTCTCCCATGTTCAGAGCTGCCGCCCCTTTTAACACTGCGCCATCTTGGGCCGGGCTCCAGCGTGCCCTGCCGCTCTGTCGGACCGTCGGCTCCGCCTCTCCACAGTATTCTATCGCCACACACAAGCCGGGCTTCCGCCCGGCTGAGCCTGCTCCCCCCTCCTTTTCCTTCGGGAGCGGGAAGTGAAGACGGCCACAACCACCTTCGGCCCTAGTCTTCCCTTTTGTCGCCTGTTCTATTTCTTCCTCATTGTCTTTTTTCTCTTTTCCTTCATCCTTTGCTCCATCCTTTGTCTTCTTCTTCTTTTGTCTTTTTCTTCTTCTTTTTTTGTGTTTTTGTCCTCTTCTTCTTCTGTATCTTTTTCTTCTTCCAAATTTTCTTGAACTTCAACTTCTTCCCCTTCTTCTTCTTCTTCAACTTCAACTTCTTCATTTACCTCTTTGTTCCCCTCTTTGTCGTCATCTTCATCACCCCCCCCCCCCCCCCCCGCAATCCCTCCGCCTCTGGTCCGCCAATTGTTGTCGGCTGCTTGCTGCGAGGCCGGCCAGCGCGCCAACGAGAGCCCACAGGGGATCGCCCTCCCCCGCCTCCGTCCAGCCAGGTTGGGCGCCAAATGTGAACGACTCAAACCGTCGTCTTGCGGGTTCCAGGGACCAAGGAAGGACATGCCTTTTAACCAGGTGTAGACTTCTTCGTTTTATTTTTCCAAATAAGACAAGTCTCCTCCGTATAGCTTTCCAGGTCCACTTCTTCGCTCGCTCGCTCTTCGTCTGTCTCGGGCTCTCCTCTCTTGCTGCGCTCTTGTCAGCTTCACGTTGGCTCCTTCTAGTCGCTACGCCTCTCTCTCCCACGTTCACAGCTGCCGCCCCTTTTAAAAGTGTGAGATGATTCATTAATTGCGCCTGATCTCACTTGTGGCGTTGCTCCCCGCACGCCCCGCCTTGCCACTCGCTCTCCATCTCCGTCTCCTCGCCGCCATCTTGGACCGGGCTCCAGCGTGCCCTGCTGATTTGTCGGACTGTTGGCTCCGCCTCTCTACAGTACTTTTCTTTCGGGAGCGGGAAGTAAAGACGGCCACAACCACCTGTGCCCCCAGTCTTTTCCTTTTTCGCCTGTTCTATTTCTTCCTCATCATCTTTTATGTCTTTTCCTTCATCCTTTCCTTCATCATTTTCTTTATCTTTGTCTTCTTTGTCTTTTTCTTCTTCGTCTGTGTCTTTTTCTTCTTCTTCTGTGTCTTTGTCTTCTTCTTCTTCTGTGTCTTTGTCCTCTTCTTCTTCTGTATCTTTTTTCTTCTTCTTCTATATCTTTTTCTTCTTCTTTATCATTTTCTTGAACTTCAACTTCTTCTTCTTATTACTTTTCAACTTCAACTTCTTCATTTACCTCTTTGTTCCCCTCTTCGTCGTCATCTTCATCACCTTCAGGGGGCCATTCGCCATCTTGGGCAGGGCTCCAGCGTGGCCTGCCGCTCTGTCGAACCGTTGGCTCCGCCTCTCTACAGTCATTTTCTTTCAGGAGCGGGAAGTGAAGACGGCCACAACCACCTGTGCCCCCGGTCTTCTCCTTTTTCGCCTGTTCTATTTCTTCCTCATCGTCTTTTTTGTCTTTTCCTTCATCCTTTCCTTCATCATTTTCTTTGTCTTTTTCTTATTTGTCTTTGTCTTCTTCTTCTTCTGTGTCTTTGTCTTCTTCTTCTGTGTCTGTGTCTTCTTCTTCTGTGTCTTTGTCCTCTTCTTCTTCTGTATCTTTTTCTTCTCCTTCTGTATCTTTTCCTTCGTCTTCTTCATCATTTTCTTGAACTTCAACTTCTTCCCCTTCTTCCTCTTCAAGTTATTCGTGCCCTGTCGCTCTGTCGGACAGTCAGCTCCGCCTCTCCAAACTTATATATGTAGCGCTTTTCTACCTTCAAGGTACTCAAAGCGCTTTGACACTATTTCCAAATTCACCCATTCACACACACATTAACACACTGATGGTGTGAGCTGTCATGCAAGGCCCTAACCATGACCCATCAGAAGCAAGGGGTAAAGTGTCTTGCTCAAGGACGCAACAGACATGACTAGGTTGGTAGTAGGTGGGGGTTGAACCAGTGCTTACAAAAACTCGCACAAGGGCAGAAATATGGACATAAAAACGAAAGACACTAAACTGTGGCATTAATAAACAAAAACGTACTCGTGGTGAGGTGAGCAGGGGCAGCATGAACTATGACATGAAACAAAGTGTTCATAAACAGGGTGATTACCCCAGAACAACCAACTGAAAAAAAGGCTTAAATAATAATGACATGATTGAAACGGGTGCATGAGTCCAACACGTGAGACAGGTGAAACTAATGGGTCGCCATGGTGACAAAACAAGGGGGTGAAAAAACAGGAACTAACAGACTCTTGAAGTAACAGAACATAACTGAAGAAAAAATTATCACAAGACATGCGCTAGGCATCATGATTTTTTTTTTTCATGCTTGAAGTAAGAAATTATTACTTTACAAAATGTGTTTTATACTTGTGAGTGTTGATGATACTGCTTTTCATCAGTTGGTATTCTAGTTTCAAGCATGTTTTACTCAATATAGGTCATAAAATCTCAGCAACAAGCTGTTATCTTACTGAAATCATTTAGGACCAACCCCCCGAAAACAAGTAAAACACTCTTACATAAAATCTGCTTAGTGAGAAGAAATATCTTTTTAGACAGAAAATAAGCAAATATAACCCCTTTTCGAGACATTTAATCTTACTTCGATTTTAATTTATGCAGTGTGGCAACCATGATGTGTCTCCTGATTGCCAATCGAAGAAAATCCAACGCTCAAATCAGAGAAGTGGAGGCAAAGGGATGCAAACAGGAAGTGGAAACAAAAATAAGAGAATTGGATAAGAAATAGTATCGAAACAAAAAAATCCCAGACAGTTATGAAGAATCATGACACTTTGTGTTTGTTCGGACAATCCATCCATCCATCCATTTTCTACCGCGGGGTCGCTGGGGGCATTAGAACCTATATCAGCTCCACTCAAGCTGAAGGCGGGGTACACCCTAGACAAGTCGCCACTTCATGGCAAACAAGTACTACTCAAATACTAAGATATCGCTTGCCTAGTATAGATCCATAAATAGTTTTGGTCAAGACGGGGACTTTGGTTTGATTTGTTTTCCCCTGGTGCGAAGCGACTGGATCGGACATGGCGTGAATGTAAAAACATGATTTTAATCTTAACTCAAAAAAAAAGGGAACAAACGAAAGTTGCTCTCAGCAGAGGTTTACAAACTTGGCTAAGAAAACAAAACCACCACAAAGGCAAAACTCTGGACAAAAAAAACGAAAACACTTACTGTGACAAGAAATGAGCATGAAAAAGAGCAGCATGGACCATCAGCAGCATGAATAACAAGGGTGTGACTGCCTGGCGACTACAGGCTTAAATAGTGCTGTGGTGATTAACAGGTGCATGAGTCCAGAGGAATCAGGTGCGTGACATGAGGACAGGTGAAAACTAATGAGTTGTCATGGACACAAAGCGAGGAGTGAAAAAATAGGAACTGACAGAGTGCAAAAAACAAACAGATAGCCAAACTAAACATGAAAGTTTTCAACACAAATCTTTACCATCAATAAATACTTTTTTTATCCGAATTAGTCTCCTCAGTTTTCATCAGTTGAGCATTCCCAAGTTATTTTTTGTGTATTTTTTTTTTTTAGCTCCAATGAAAATACATCTAAGTGTATAGCAAACTACACACACACTGACACACACAGACACACACACTCAAAGATACTTCAAATATCGCACTCCTTTTGAAGCTATGTCTTATTTCTTTCTTCCTTTGCTCCGCAGAGACTGTGCCATATAATCTTTGTAGATTTTTTTTTTTTTTTTTGACTGACGAGAATAGTCAAAAGTCGGGAAAGATCGTTCCAAAACCTCCTCCTAACCCCGAGTGAAGGCACGTACTAGTAACAGTTTTTTAATGGGCCTGAATGGAATACAAAAAAAGCCTAACTAAAAATCTGGCTGTAAATACTTTTAAATAACCCATAGGGAAAACCTTTAAGTCTAATTGTGGGGCGGCATAGCTCGGTTGGTAGAGTGGCCATGCCAGCAACTTGAGGGTTGCAGGTTCGATTCCCGCTTCTGCCATCCTAGTTACTGCCGTTGTGTCCTTGGGCAAGACACTTTACCCACCTGCTCCCAGTGCCACCCACACTGGTTTAAATGTAACTTAGATATTGGGTTTCACTATGTAAAGCGCTTTGAGTCATTTGAGAAAAGCGCTATATAAATATAATTCACATCACTAATTGGAATTTTTAATTTGATTATATATTTACACATACTTTTAACATCCACCATGTTTTCCAACTCCAGCAGTTAATGCTATTTTTTGTATAAAACTAATCACATTATATACCGCATTTTTCGGAGTATAAGTCGCACCGGAGTATAAGTCGCACCTGCCGAAAATGCATAATAAAGAAGGAAAAAAACATATATAAGTCGCATTTTTGGGGGAAATTGATTTGATAAAACCCAACACCAAGAATAGACATTTGAAAGGCAATTTAAAATAAATAAAGAATAGTGAGCAACAGGCTGAATAAGTGTACGTTATATGAGGCATAAATAACCAACTGAGAAGCTGCCTGGTATGTTAACGTAACATATTTTGGTAAGAGTCATTCAAATAACTATAACGTACAGACAGAGGTGGGTAGAGTAGCCAGAAATTGTACTCAAGTAAGAGTACTGTTACTTTAGAGATGTATTATTCAAGTAAAAGTAAGCAGTAGTCACCCAAATATTTACTTGAGTAAAAGTAAAAAGTATGTTGTGAAAAAACTACTCAAGTACTGAGTAACTGATGAGTAACCTGTTTGTTTAATGATGACGGCAACAAGTAATGCACAAAAACATAAAAATAGAAATGAACAAATTCAGAGGCAGGAATTTCTCTTAAGCAACTAAAACAATAATATATATTAAATAATATATATTTGGTTTTACACTGTATTGAATAAAAATGTGAACATTTATTTTAAATTTGCAACCTCATTATACTATTAGTTAAGTTTTATATTCATAAATGTAAGTTTCTCAATACCCGACCTGTTTTTTGTGCCTTTAGAAAAGATTTAGAACTCCACATTAAAACACTCTACGTCAAACAAACAAAAAGCTGTGAAAACGATGATGCTGTGTTCCAAATTTGAGTTATTTACTGAGATTCAGTGAGCCTATTGCTTTGCACTTTGTTTATTTTGTATGTATATTGTTTTTGCATACTATTTTTTATTTCTCCCTGGCACTCATCGAGGGTGGACGCTCCCCTTTCCTCTCCCTTGTCTCTCCTGCTTGCTTCTTTGTTTTGTCTTGTGTTAACTTTCTTGTTGCCTCTTTTTTGTACTGCTCTCCAAATCTAAACATTAAAACTATTTAACTGGCCTGAACAAAATTGACAAGATCTTGGGTTTGGGGGGAACCTGCTGTCGTGACGAAGCGGTTGTTGCTGGACACACCACGGACTCTTGGGAGAAGAAGGAGTGCTGCGTGCCTGTCGACCCTTTTCTGTCAAGGACGTGAAGATATCCACCTATTCAGAATTATGACAACAGGACATCTGCTGATTGGAGTAAGCCTTGCTCTGGTCGAAAAATTGGAAGTTGCTGGCAGTCTTAAAAGTACCCCAAAGCTGTCACAAATGATTTTTCACTCGCATACAAAATCATTCTAACTTGGATTGTTTCCCTGGCTTTGAGACTCTCCCGAAGACCACTGCAGCGAAGACACAACAAACTCCCTTTTTTGTCTCTCATGGACACACACTTGTTGTTGTGAACTTTGGACTAGCGACGGCAAATACATCAAGGCCGCGGAACAGAGACACAGTATGGGCTTATACACACACATCCAGAAAAAAATATACGCCACACATACACCCCCCGTCCCCCTAATCCAACGCCCTCGACGCAAATCCCGTAGGGGTGATGAATGGATGGTCAGCGCCTGAGAGCTGCGACTTACCACCATAATAAATGGGTTGTACTTGTATAGCGCTTTTCTACCTTCAAGGTACTCAAAGCGCTTTGACACTACTTCCACATTTACCCATTCACACACACATTCACACACTGATGGAGGGAGCTGCCATGCAAGGCGCCAACTAGCACCCATCAGGAGCAAGGGTGAAGTGTCTTGCTCAGGACACAACGGACGTGACGAGGTTGGTTCTAGGTGGGATTTGAACCAGTGACCCTCAGGTTGCGCACGGCCACTCTCCCACTGCGCCACGCCTTGAACTACCTTCCCTCTGTTGCTAGATATCTCGAGATGTATGTTGTAATATGTATATGTGCTTTACTATGGATGTTTTTTCCCACTCCGAACTGGGCCAACGTAGGAGCCCAGTCTAGATTGTATTTTTTTACTCATCCTTCCCCAGCGTTTACCTTTTTCCCATCTTTTACGGGGCGCCTTATGGCGACCCATCAGCGTTCTTGTTCTGTAACCCTGTACACTGTTTGTTTTTCTAATCTTGAACAGGTTTGTGCTGAAAACAAAGTTTCGTTGTACTTGTGCAATGACAATAAAGACCTATCCTAGCCTATTCTATCCTATCCTATCCTATTTAAGTCACTTTGAATTTACAACCCCTGGCGCTGTTTTGTACGGTTTCTATACTGTTTTGTACTGTTTTTGTACTTACTTTGATAATTTTCAACTGTTTGCAAATGTTGAAATTTATAAATAAACGTTTATACAAAATTTAAAAAAGTGTGCAGTTAATCATGTGACCGCCTGGCTCTGTTTGATTGGTGAAACGGAGTCAAACGTCACCAGTGACTGCTTTTGATTGGTGAAACAGAGTCAAACGTCACCAGTGACTGCATTTGATTGGTGAAACGGAGTCAAACGTCACCAGTGACTGCTTTTGATTGGTGAAACAGAGTCAAACGTCACCAGTGACTGCTTTTGATTGGTGAAACGGAGTCAAACGTCACCAGTGACTGCATTTGATTGGTGAAACGCAGGCATGTGATGGATCCTACTTTGAAGGTCTGTCTGACAAACAAAACAAACAAAACGTGCATTAAAATATCGATAAAAATCAGTAGCGAGCTGAATGTAGATAAAGGGAGCAGAGTAAAAGTAGTGTTTCTTCTCTATAAATATACTCAAGTAAAAGTAAAAGTATGTTGCATTAAAACTACTCTTAGAAGTACAATTCATCCCAAAAGTTACTCAAGTAGATGTAACGGAGTAAATGTAGTGCGTTACTACCCACCTCTGCATATAGAATATGCTATAAGTTTACCAAACAATCTGTCACTCCTAATCGCTCAATCCGATGAAATCTTATACGTCTAGTATCTTACGTTAATGAGCTAAATAATATTATTTGATATTTTACGGTAATGTGTTAATAATTTCACACATAAGTCGCTCCCGAGTATAAGTCGCACCCCTGGCCGAACTATGAAAAAAACTACGACTTATAGTCCGAAAAATAGGGTACTGATTTTGATGTATTTTCAGAGGTAACCACATCCTTTTGTGAAAACATCCATCCGAATCATTGATACAAATACTTTTACATCACAGATGCTTACTCGACTTATTTCCGAGCCTTTTAAAGAGAAAAGCACGTCAACAAATGATTGATGCTGGGACTTAAAACCGATACTTTCCTTTTAAAAGCCGACCTCTGACTCATTGGCTTCTTTTGCCATCTTGGGATCGATAGCCTTTAAACTAAACGGTCGTTTTCCTTTACAAGAATGTGGAGTACCAGGTTTCTCTTTAGTTTTTATTTATGAAAAAAACATGAGCAAGATAAGGTGGAGAAGTTTACTGCAAACTCGAATTAAAAATTCTAATTCAACATAGAAACGTCTTACTGTAGCCCGGTCCTTCTCAATTATTCTCCACTATGCCCCGCCCGAGGAATGAGAAAACATTCCGTGCCCTCACGACTACAAATAGTGTCATTTGTCGATGCAACTGTTATAAGTACACCTCTGCATAGCAATGTATCATTAACATTAGGGTTGTCCCGATACCAATAATTTAGTACCTTTACCGGTACCAAAATGTATATAGATACTTTTCAAAATAAAGGTAACTATGAAAAAGGTCAATATTGGCTTTATTTTAACAAAATATCTTACACTACAATAAACACACAGTTAAAGAACAATTTTAGGAGGTTAAAATATAAATCAAAAGGCATTTAAATGGCATCGACCCTGAAGGAAATGTTTTCCCTATGTTCCTCTATGACAGTCTGCACCGGACCGAACAGCAGGACAGGTCTAAAACTACATTAATACCTGTGAAAGCTGACTAAATTTCAAGTCAACCGTCATTGTCTCTTAACAAAATTTGGCTCAAAGTGATAGGTTGGGATAATAAACACCCAAAGTTCAGTTAAGAGGGCAGAACGTTGGTTAGTGCATGTGCCTCACAATACGAAGGTCCTGGGTTCGATCCTCGGGTTGGGGTCTTTGTATCTTTGCATGTTCTCCCTGTGACTGCGTGGGTTCCCTCCGGGTGCTCCAGCTTCCCCCCACCTCCCAAGACATGCACCTGGGGATAGGTTGATTGGCAACACTAAATTGGCCCTAGTGTGTGAATGTGAGTGTGAATGTTGTCCGACACCTGTGTTGGCCCTGTGATGAGGTGGCGACGTATCCTGGGTGTACCCTGCCTTCCGCCCAAATGCAGCTGAAATATGCTTCAGCACCCCCCGCGACCCCAAAAGGGACGAGCAGTAGAAAAATGGATGGACGGATGGATCTTACACTACATTAAACACTCACAGTATAAGTACAATTTTACAAGGTTAAAATATAAATTTAAAATGCATTGAAATAGCATTGACCCTGAGGGGAATGTCTTCCCTGTGCTCCTCAACGACAGTCTGCACCGGACCGAACAACAGGGCGGGTCTAAATTATTACCCGTCAAAGCTGACTAAATATCAAGTCAACCCTCATTGTCTCCTAACAAAATTTGGCTCAAAATGATAGGTTGGGATAATAAACACCCAAAGTTCAGTTAACAGGGCAGAATGATGGTTAGTGCACGTGCCTCACAATACGAAGGTCCTGGGTTTGATCCTCGGGTTGGGGTCTTTGTATCCTTGCATGTTCTCCCTGTGACTGCGTGGGTTCCTACCGGGTACTCCGGCTTCCCCCCACCTCCCAAGACATGCACCTGGGAATAGGTTGATTGGCAATACTAAATTGGCCCTAGTGTGTGAATTTGAGTGTCAATGTTGTCTGTCTATCTGTGTTGGCCCTGTGATGAGGTGGTTGTACCCCGACTTCCGCCCGAATGCAGCTGAGATAGGTTCCAGCCCCCACGCTACCCTGAAAGGAACAAGCGGTAGAAAATGGATGGATGGAATTCAGTCGACAATTGCTAACAAACTGAGAAACGTGGTAAGAAATCCCTTTCTTATTGGAATAATACATGTTTGAGGCACTTTTGTTTCACCTTCACACTAGAAACAAATTGGACTTGTACTACAAACTCCGAAGGTCAGGTTTCACTGAGAGATGGCATAATGATATATAACAAGTCAGTGCTCCTGTCAGATTGGTTGTTTTGACTCAGTCCTTCAATCCCAACTATTCTGGGTAGAACATGAACTGAACGCATCTCTGTAGTGCCCTTGACATGCATCCTAAAGCCGATACGATGGCGATCGCCTGGGTCACATTGATTTTGTCCTCTCTCCACATCTGAAGACTAAATGATTTGACTCTGAACAATGACATGAGCGGCGCCTGTGCTGCTTTTAATGGACACCTTTTTCACCCGCCGTTTTGTCAATAGCCCGAGTAAACACCCAGACAACAAATCTCTGTGTAAACGCTTTCCGCTCCAGCGTCGCAAAATAGTCCAGACAGAAGGTCATGATAATAGTCTTATCTGTCATTTTGTGCTGACTTGATCCACAATGTTGTTTCGGGAAAGGCGACGTGTTGACAGAGCCTGAAATTAGTTTTGTCAAATGTTTTCCTACTTTAGATGATTTCTCCTTTTGTTATCGCCGAAGGAAAACGACAATCAATGAGCAGAGTGTCGGGAAGAAGTTTGGCAAGAGTGAAAGGACACCTTGTACACCCGCTAACAACTTTCGAGTGATTGGAGGGGAGACGAAATCTAATTAGCCAATACAAATAAGACACTTGCTGTAAGGCTACGTGCTTCGAAGGGAAGAAGAGCGATCAAACAAAGTCAGACACAAACTGTGAGGCACACATTCCTGGTCTGGTTAATTAAGGAAATGTGTTTTCCGTTCAAATAGCGCCCCTCCCCAAAAAACTTCCAAAGATCCCTTTTGTTACAGTGGTACAGAGGGAAAGACGTCTGTCAGAGACTTTGAAATGCCGATAATTGTAGGCAGCAACATGCCATGTAAGTTGTCAAAAGTTGAGGACATGTTTGTTTCCCGAAACAAAATTGCTAGAATTGGGGAAAGAGAAGTTATTAGAGTTTGTGTGTTCATAGAACTTTTACAACAAGGACTTTACAGAGGACTGGACTGCACTACGGTTTTTAGTTCACCAGTTAACATATCAGTGCCTCTGTGTTTCTTTTACTTTTGCTTGACTGACTGGCTGACAAGACTACGTTCATATTTCCATATTTATATGTACTATAGGTCGTTTTATTTATAGTGTAACTGTTGCGACTAATAATTATATCAATCAATCAACCAATCAATGTTTACTTATATAGCCCTAAATCACTAGTGTCTCAAAGGGCTGCACAAACCACTACGACATCCTCGGTAGGCCCACATAAGGGCAAGGAAAACTCACACCCATAATTTAAGTCTCACCTTAAAACTCATCTGTATACTCTAGCCTTTAAATAGACCTCCTTTTTAGACCAGTTGATCTGCCGCTTCTTTTCTTTCTCCTATGTCCCCCCCTCCCTTGTGAAGGCGGTCCGGTCCGATGACCATGGATGAAGTACTGGTTGTCCAGAGTCGAGACCCGGGATGGACCGCTCGCCTGTATCGGTTGGGGACATCTCTACGCTGCTGATCCGCCTCCGCTTGAGATGGTCTCCTGTGGACGGGACTCTCGCTGCTGTCTTGGATCCGCTTGAACTGAACTCTCGCGGCTGTGTTGGAGCCACTATGGATTGAACTTTCACAGTATCATGTTAGACCCGCTCGACATCCATTGCTTTCGGTCCCCTAGAGGGGGGCGGGGGGTTGCCCACATCTGAGGTCCTCTCCAAGGTTTCTCAGTCAGCATTGTCACTGGCGTCCCACTGGATGTGAATTCTCCCTGCCCACTGGGTGTGAGTTTTCCTTGCCCTTTTGTGGGTTCTTCCGAGGATGTTGTTGTCGTAATGATTTGTGCAGTCCTTTGAGACATTTGTGATTTGGGGCTATATAAATAAACATTGATTGATTGATTGATTGAATTTGTTTTATTTCTCTAAAAACAGAATAAGTTAATTTCATAAAAGGGAATTTAAATCAAAATGTATAAAAGTTCATAAGAAGGCTTTATTTAGGTTACTATGGTTGAAAATGTCATTTCATGCCTTTTTGTTGGGTTTGTTTTGAAGTGTCTCGATTGGTCTGTGAACGGATATCAATCAATCAATCAATGTTTACTTATATAGCCCTAAATCACTAGTGTCTCAAAGGGCTGCACAAACCACTACGACACCCTCGGTAGGCCCACATAAGGGCAAGGAAAAATTCAAACCCCGTGGGACGTCGGTGACAATGATGACTATGAGAACCTTGGAGAGGATGAAAGCAATGGATGTCGAGCGGGTCTAACATGATACTGTGAAAGTTCAATCCATAATGGATCCAAGACAGTCGCAAGAGTCCAGTCCAAAGCGGATCCAACACAGCAGCGAGAGTCCCGTTCACAGCGGAGCCAGCAGGAAACCATCCCAAGCGGAGGCGGATCAGCAGCGCAGAGATGTCCCCAGCCGATACACAGACGAGCAGTACATGCCCACCGGATCGGACCGGACCCCCTCCATGAGGGAGAGTGGGACATAGGAGAAAAAGAAAAGAAACGGCAGATCAACTGGTCTAAAAAGGGAGTCTATTTAAAGGCTAGAGTATACAAAATAGTTTTAAGGTGAGACTTAAATGCTTTTACTGAGGTGGCATCTCAAACTTTTACCGGAAGGGCATTCCAGCGTACTGGAGCCCGAAATGAAAACGCTCTATAGCCCGCAGACTTTTTTGGGGTTTTGGGAATCACTAATAAGCCGGAGTCCTTTGAACGCAGATTTCTTGCCGGGAAAATATGGTACAATACAATCGGCATATAGGATGGAGCTAGACCGTGTAGTATTTTATACGTAAGTAGTAAAACCTTAAAGTCACATCTTAAGTGCACAGGAAGCCAGTGCAGGTGAGCCAGTACAGGCGTAATGTGATCAAACTTTCTTGTTCTTGTCAAAAGTCTAGCAGCCGCATTTTGTACCAACTGTAATCTTTTAATGCTAGACATGGGGAGACCCGAAAATAATACGTATATAAGGAAGCTACTTCCGGGTATGAGTGAACATCTGTTTGATGCAATGAGAAGGGATAAAGAGAGCGACTGATGGTAACAAAGACTAAAAAAGTGTCACAAGGACTTTCAGCGTTTGAGCTATAAGAGCCAGAAGATAACAATTTCCTCCTAAAAGAAGCATGCAGGCCAACGAGGTATTTGTCATTTCTGTTTGTGTTTTACTTCGGTAAAATGTTCGAGCCACATGCTGTGCATGTTATTTTTACGTTTGTAACATGCATTATTTTATTAACAGTTTTCACGGTGAACTGAAGGGAAAGGAAGCCTTCAGTAAATCAGTCAAAGAAAGCCATTGTGTCAGTGCTGTTTGGAGGGAGTTACATATAGTATGTACATTGTTTAACAAAAAACTTTTTTTTTTTTAACTGAAATTTTCCTATAAGAGTTGAGAACAGGTTAACAGCCACGTTTTGTATTTTATTTTTTTATTTTTTTTTAAACTATGGGCCTATCATGAAATGATGACAAGTGGCCCCAAATTACCAAATCATACCATGATTAAAGTAAGTTCTGAACTTAGGCCTTCACTGATGTTCGACTTCCATCCATTTTCTACCGATTGTAGCCTTTTAGGGTCGCACGGGGGTGCTGGAACCTATCTCAGCTGCATTCGAGTAAAAGGCGGTATACACCCTGGAAAAGTCCCCCCTTCATCACAGATAGACAGACAACATTCACACTCACATTCACACATTTAGTGTTGCCAATCAACCTATCCCCAGGTGCATGTTTTTGGCGGTGGGAGGAATCCGGAGTACCCGGAGCAAACCCACGCATTCACGGGGAGAACATGCAAACTCCACAAAGAAAGACCCCTTGCCCGGGATTGAACACAGGAATACTCAAGACCTATGTATTGTGAGGCACATGCACTAAGCCCTCTGTCACCGTGCTGCCCTTAGTCCGACTTCACCTCTCAAAATATCGTAATGGATGTCACCACTTGGACACGGCTGGAGATACAATACAGAAACCCACTTGCACACTAGTGGCCATTGAATTCCCTCAACAGTGTACAAACAGTTTATTTTTTAGAGCATTTTAACAATCAATAAACCCGCTTCAGCAAATAAAACATATCTTACGTGGTACTTTCAAAACTAAAAGAATAGTATAAAACATATGAAACATGATTGGATCGGTTTGCAGCCGAGTGTGAAGCGACTGAGATGAGAATCAGCACCCCCAAGTCCGAGTCCATGGTTCTCGCCCAAGTGGAGGAGTTCAAGTACCTCGGAGTCTTGTTCACCAGTGAGGGAAGAGCCGAGGCGGATCGGTGCGGCGTCTTCAGTAATGCGGACACTGTATCGATCCGTTGTGGTGAAGAAGGAGCTGAGCCAGAAGGCGAAGCTCTCAATTTACCAATCGATCTACGGTCCCATCCTCACCTATGGTCATGAGCTTTGGGTTATGACCAACAGGACAAGATCACGGGTACAAGCGGCCGAAATGAGTTTCCTCCGGGTCCCTCTCTTAGAGATAGGATGAGAAGCTCTGCCATCCGAGAGGAGCTCAAAGTAAAGCCGTTGCTCCTCCACACGGAGAGGAGCCAGATGAGGTGGTTCGGGCATCTGGTCAGGATGCCACCCGAACGCCTCCCTAGGGAAGTGTTTCGGGCACGTCCGATTGGTAGGAGGCAACGGGAAGATCCAGGACACGTTGGGAAGACTATGTCTCCCGGCTGGCCTGGGAACGCCCCGGGATTCCCCGGGAAGAGCTGGACGAAGTGGCTGGGGAGAGGAAAGTTTGGACTTCCCTGCTTAGGCTACTACCCACGCCACCCAACCTCGGATTAGCGGAAGAAGATGGATGGATGGGAAATATTTGAACTCACAATTTGCAGGACCCATTTGACGTGGTAGCCAGTGGTACTGCTCGTAGTCTGTAGTTGGTCGTAGTCGGTTGATTTATATGATAGTGTCCGGTGTCGGTCGACCTCATCTCCAAAGATTTAGTTTCTCTTAGATATCCTTCTTGAAAATGGCCTTGCAAATGTATATTTGCATCCTAATCAACATGATGCTGTCCTTCTTTGTGAGTACCGGGACTTTCTATGGCTCGTTTGGCTCCGGTTCCACTTCCTGTTTTCGCAACTTGGATTCTCACTAGGGACTCACTTGAGACTCCCAAATTAAATTGTTGTTAAAAACTACTTTTATCTTTAATTATGATCATGATTTCTGGTTATGTTAGGCCTTCAGGGAATGGCTTGCTGGCCTTGATGGCCCACCACCCGGGAAATAGCAGAAGTTCTTACAATGTACTAAATATGAATGGACACAATTCATGATTTAGAGTGAAAGGAAATATGTGTGTGGGAGGCGAATTCTACAGCAGTGACGACCTTGGCATGTAGGAAGACTGTTGGAGGTGTGTGTTGGACCATGGCACAATGACGCTGTAAAGGTGTGCACTTGCAGAACATTGTGTCGTTCGAACATTGAAGGCCAATGGGGGGAGAATTCCAGACAGCTCAAAGGACGGTTTCAGGAAGAAGTGACGGTAAAAGATGCAAAGGGATGCAACATTTCTCTGATGCCCCAGTGGATACATTCCAATGTTGGTAGAGTCATCTATTCTTAGGATGCGGAACGATTTCCTATGGAGCCTGTCCAAATAAATTAAAGACAGTTGGACTCACCCAATGTTGGGGAAGCTACTTTTAGTAAGCAAGTTAGCAACTTGTAGCACGGTGACAGAGGGGTTAGAGCATGGGTGTCAAATTCTGGCCCTTGAGGCAATAATAAATTAACATTAGAGCTGGCCCGCCGGTATTATTCAGTGGCAGTGCCGCTGTATCACCGCATTCAACGCTAATTCTCATACTTGCAAACCGTCCCTATTTTTCCAGGGGAATCCCGAATTTCAGTGACCCCCCCCCCCCCCCCCCCCCCCCCCTCGATAATCTCCCGGGGCAACCATTCTCCCGAATTTCCACCCGGACAACAATATTGGGGGCGTACCTTAAAGGTACTGCTTTTAGCATCCTCTACAACCTGTCGTCACGTCCGCTTTTCCTCCATACAAACAGCGTTCCGGCCCAGTCACGTAATATATGCGGCTTCTACACACACACAAGTGAATGCCATACATACTTGGTCAACAGCCATACAGGTCACACTTAGGGTGGCCGTATAAACAACTTTAAAGGGGAACATTATCAACAAAACAATTCAAGTGTCAATATATACCTTGATGTTGCAGAAAAAAGACCATGTATTTTGTCAACCAATTTCCGAACTCTAAATGGGTGAATTTTGGCAAATTAAACGTCTTTCTGTTTATCGGTCTTTTAGCGATGCCTCGTCGGTGTGTTGTCAGAGGGTGTAACAACACTAACAGGGAGGGATTCAAGTTGCACCACTGGCAAGAAATCTGCCGCCAGACCCCCATTGAATGTACCAAAGTGTCTTCACATTTGACCGGCGATGCTAAGACAGATATGGCACAGAGATGTATGGATAACCTGCAGATGCATTTGCAACGATTAAGTCAACGAAATCACAAAGGTGAGTTTTGTTGATGTTGTTGACTTATGTGCTAATCAGACATATTTGGTCGCAGCATGACTGCCAGCTACTTGATGCCAACATGCTATTAACGCTAGCTGTATGTACATTTGAAACTAGATACCCACATTTAATGCGAAACAAACACTTACCAATTGACGGATTTAAGTTGCTCCAGTGTCACAAGATGCGAAAGTCCTGATCGTTTGGTCTGCACATTTTACCGGCGATGCTAATATGGCAGCCATGCTATGGGCCACTTCATTAGGTACACCCATGCTATGGCCGAATAGCGTCAATAGCTATTCGCTCAATAGCTTCAATTTATTTTTCAATTTTGTTTTCGCTATCTGCCTCCATACTCCGACCATCTGTTTCAATACATGCGTAATCTGTTGAATCGCTTAAGCCGCTGAAATCCGAGTCTGAATCCGAGTTAATGTCGCTATATCTTGCTGTGGTAACCGCCATGTTGTTTGTATTGGCAGCCCTGTATGACGTCACAGGGAAATGGACAGTCGCATCGCAAATAGCGAAAATGAAGAACTTTAAAGCTTTTTTTAGGGATATTGCGGGAGGTGTAAAATTTTGAAAAAAACTTCGGAAAATAAAACAAGCCACTGGGAACTGATTTTTATTGTTTTCAACCCTTTTGAAATTGTGATAATGTTCCCCTTTAACACTGTTACACCACACTGTGAACCCACACCAAACAAGAATGACAAACACATTTTGGGAGAACATCCGCACCGTAACACAACATAAACACAACAGAACAAATACCCAGAACCCGTTACAGCACTAACTCTTCCGGGACGCTGCAATATACACCCCCGCTACCAACAAAACTCGATTTTGCGTGATACTATAAAGTTATAAAAGCCTTGCTTGTTCAATATTCAATGCAAAACTTGTTTGGGTCCCTATTAAAAGGTTATGTTGTTCAACTTTGGCCCCCGGCTTTGTTCAGTTTGGCATTTTGGCCCACTCTGTATTTGAGTTTGACACCCCTGGGTTAGAGCATCTGCCTCACAATACCAAGGTCCTGAGTAGTCCTGAGTTCAATCCCGGGCTCGGGATCTTTCTGTGTGGAGTGATTGCGCGGGTTCCCTTCGGGTACTCCGGCTTCCTCCCACTTCCAAAGACATGCACCTGGGGATAGGTTGATTGGCAACACTAAATTGGCCCTAGTGTGTGAATGTGAGTGTGAATGTTGTCTGTCTATCTGTGTTGGCCCCCCAATGAGGTGGTGACTTGTCCAGGGTGTACGCCGCCTTCCGCCCGATTGTAGCTGAGATATTCTCCAGTGCACCCCGCAACCCCACTGGGAATAAGTGGTAGAAAATGGATAGATGGACTACACAAATGCTAAACTGAGCTGAAATATAATGACAAAAATAGCTTAGCTACATTAAAGCATTTTTATTTATAAAAAACTAACTCCATACAAAGTAATTACTATATAATCAAGAAAACTGATTCAAACGATCAGATCAATTAATTTTCCAGTTTTGTAACCTTATCATTCAGCTATAAAAGAAGGCTTACCGTATTTCCTTGAATTGCCTCAGGGTATATAATATGTGCCTGCCTAGAATTACTGCCGGGTTAAACTCGTTTCGCAAAATATAACTTTTTATTAGCATATGCCTAAAACTCGTCACGTCACTAGTGACACCTCACCTGTCATCATTTTCAAAATGAGGGAGGCTGATTTCAATCATTTGAAATCGCATAAAGGAAAGAAGATTAAGAGCTATTCAGTAGGATTTAAGGTCCAAGCTATTGAATATGCTAAAAAGAACAGTAAGCAGCTATGTTTTATTAATATACCGTAGCTGCGTGTGTCAAATATGAGTCATTAAATGACTCCCGCCTCCTGGTGGTAGAGGGCGCTAGTGATCCTTCTTGCGACTACTCGGCTGCAGAAGAAGTGACAACAAGCAGCAAGAGTGAGCAGCGATCCTTTATTTTTTCCTCTCGCTTGCACTTTTAACATGGAGGATTACATATCTAAAATAAAACTGTTTTCTAAACCGGACTTTCAATCGAAGCAGGAGGTAATAAAGACCTCCATCGAGACGTAGAGACTTTTAAAACTGAAGAAAGATAAGGAAGACTTCTATAAACAAGTTATCGATGCTTTTGATCAGAACGAGCTGCGCATGGACTTCATTTAAAAGTAAAGGTAAGACCATAATATCCATCCATCCATTTCCTACCGCTTATTCCCTTTCGGGGTCGCGGGGGGCGCTGGCGCCTATCTCAGCTACAATCGGGCGGAAGGCGGATAATGTTTTTTTTATTATTAAATGTGCTTTTCATGTTGGTATCCTTACATCACACTCAAATTTATAAGCGCAGGCCTAAATTTACCGCATGCCTTTGGTAAGCGCCGGAGTGAGAAGAGGTTTTAAATTAATTAGCGCCCCGGCGGCAATTCAAGGAAATACGGTAATTCTAAATGACTTGAGAACATGTCTTACTAGCACTAACACATGAATATTTCTTGGAAAATTACAATACAGATTAATACAGTCACTCACTATGCTTCCATTCATTGAATTAATCTGATTCCTCAAATAGTTTGGTTTTCTGTATTTTCACACCTACATGTGAAGTCCCTAGTCCTTAGAAAAAAACATCTCTCCCGCAGGTCTTTCTTTGCTTCAGACAATCTTGGTAGTGAAGTCACGTTCCTCGCGCAATCTAAGATCATTTCTTGACGCTGTCTGCTATTTAACATCAGCATAGCAATTAGATACATAATATGTGTAATCTGTGCCAATATCACAGCGGACATCAGGTACAACAGAGCCGAAGATGTCTGGTGTGACGTCACAGGTCAACCAGAAAAGTAATACATTAATCCGAGATGAATGGAAATAAGCACCCCCAGAACCCAATCCACTGTACGGAAGGCACACATAATATTACCAATAGTCGCATTAGAGAGTGTGCATGGACATTTGAGAAATCAGACTAATTTAGTGCACGGAAACGTACTGAAGGTTCAATCAATCAATCAATGTTTACATACTGTATGCAGCCCTAAATCACAAGTGTCTCAAAGGGCTGCACAAGCCACAACGACAACCTTGGCTCAGATCCCACATCAGGGTAAGAAGTAACTCAACCTAACGGGATAACGATGAGAAACCTTGGAGCGGACCACAGATGTGTCGTATCGTATTACCGTTGCGATGCGTGGGTTCATTTATTATTCGTGTAAGACCACAGCTATCAATTATAGTCAGGAGCGCTACGCACAGAGGGTCTGGTTGGGTATTCCAGTGGTTCTCAAATGGGGGTACGCGTACCCCTGGGGCTACTTGAAGGTATGCCATGGGGTACGTGAGATTTTTATAAAAATATTCTAAAAATAACAATTCAAAAATCCTTTATAAATATGTTTATTGAATAATACTTCAACAAAATATGAATGTAAGTTCATAAACTGTGAAAAGAAATGCAACATTGCAATATTCGGTGTTGACAGCTGGATTTTTTGTGGACATGTTCCATGAATATTGATGTTAAAGATTTTTTGTGAAGAAATGTTTAGAATTAAGTTGATGAATCCAGATGGATCTCTATTACAATCCCCAAAGAGGGCACTTTAAGTTAATGATTACTTCTATGTGTAGAAATCGTTATTTATAATTGAATCACTTGTTCATTTTTTCAACAAGTTTTTATATATTTTTTACCAAATAGTTCAAGAAAGACCACTACAAATGAGCAATATTTTGCACTGTTATACAATTTAATAAATCAGAAACTGATGACATAGTACTGTATTTTACTTCTGTATCTATTTTTTTCAACCAAAAACACTTTGCTCTGATTAGGGGGTACTTGAATTTAAACAATGTTCACAGGGGGTACATCACTGAAAAAAGGTTGAGAACCACACGGGTATTCATATGGATATTAAAGTCTCCCATTATAATTATATTGTCGGCGTGCGTCACTAGATCAGTAACGAACTCTGAGAATTCACTGAGAAAGTCCGAAAAGGGCCGGACGGTTTGATTGGCAAAACTAAATTGGCCCTAGTGCGTGAATGTATTGGCCCTGCGATGAGGTGGTGGCCTATCCCGGGTGTACCCAGCTTCCGCACAATTGTAGCTAGACAGGCTCCAGCACACCCCGCGACCCCGAAAGGGATAATCGGTAGAAAGAGGATGGGTGGATAGATAGAAACGTACTGACTGGCTTGCGTTCCTCAAAACCTCACTCCAATCCGGGTCACTGCATCATTGTCACCCAGGTGGTTCGCCCCCCCCGGGACGCAGACCCTGGTCATCTGCATGAGAGGCGAGTGTGTTGACCACAGAGCTAAAAGCCCAGTACACTCTTAAAAATTGTCAGGTTTGTAAGGTTTAGTAACGCACACACACACAACTAGTTGAAAAAAACACGTCATTATTTTGAACACCAAGCCAGTAGGACCACCCGAAGGACTTGCTCCAACATCACAATCCCTCCAATCAAAATTGAAAGCATGATCAAATATAGCTGGAAAAGTAAAACGTATGCTCTGTTTGACCCCTTACGGAGATTGACTATCTCTGGGGATTTGATGCAAGCCATCAGGAACGTTTGACTGGATGAAGAATTTTCCGTCGTATCCTCTCATATCTGATGGTCTTGTTTGCTGGCGATCTACTCCAGATATCCTCCGAGCTGAACAAATATTAGGACCTCTCAGAATAGGCAGCATTTGTTCAGGACATATTGTGGTGATGGCGCCACTTGTTCGTTACGTTCACGTCTGTTCCCATCCTGACTTGTTTTTTTTCTCGACCCAGCAACAAAACAAAACCCAAATGTTCGAGTGTAGACAGAGACAAGTCCCCAAGCATGTGATGCATCTGTCCAGGTCACTGGTTTGTGTGTTCGAGAAGTCGTTTGGCACCTTGTCCATTTCTCGACTTTCGTATAAGTCAACCTATATTTTTTTTATGGACCTGGGTTAGAGAAAAGTAAGCATACAGGTAGTACAACAAGTCTCATGACAATAGAAGTTCCTTAGCTTTCGAACTCATTCCTTTGGTTTGGTTGGTTGGTTGGTCAGCAAAATTTTGCCCCGGTTTTCAAATGTCGTCTCCGATACCCGACGGTCAAACATTGGGCATGACAAAATGATCTGTTTTCTTGCGGCCAAAGAGAGTTGCAATTGCCAGTACTTTGATAAAGAAGGTCAGAATATTGTATACAAGCTGGAGCTCGGAGCAAAAGTATGACAATGGCTCTCCCCAACCCTGTTTTGCACACAAAATCGATTATTGAACTTTATTTTTTATAGTGCTTTTCATATTATAAAATGCAACACATTTAAGGAGAAAAAAAAATGTCCTACTAATTATTTATCGACTTCTTTCATTATTTACAATAGAAATGCGCGGATAGGCATTTATATCATCCGCATCCGCATCGTCAAAGTCGTCATCCATCCGCCGTCCACCCGAACCAACATTTTATCAGGACCGTACCCGCCCCCCAACCACCCGCTGAAATAAATCAGAGGTTGGCCGATTTTACCACTCACATAATTATTTAAACCTGCTTAACAGAGTAATGATGGCAATTGGAGCTGCTAACGTTCCCGCGACTATCCAACAGCATTCATCCTGATGACAAGCCATTGCCTTAGAAACCTCAACAACATGTACAGACCGATTGTTTGTCCAGCAACATGTTGTGTGCAGCTTCTGCAATTACACGTTCAAGATTGAAAGGCATACTGGGTGATACAGAGTACACTGATGGTTGTGATATAAACAACTTTAACACTTACTAATATGCACCACGCTGTGAAGCCACACCCAACAAGATTGACAAACACATTTCGGGAGAACATCCTCACAGTAACACATCATAAACGCAACACAACAAATACCCATAATCCTTTGTATTCGTGAAAACCCCTGGATATATTTTGCACCCCCACGCCCCCAACCCCGCCCACCTTACAGACGCACGGGGGGGGGTTATAAAATTGTCATTGACTTTGGGAGGTCGAGTCCACGGTCACAACCTATTGTGATCGAGGGAGTTGAGGTACAGACCGTGGACCCATTCAAGTACCTCGGGATTTGGGTGGACAATAAGCTGGACTGGACTGTTAACACGGACCACCAGTACAAGAAAGGACAGAGCAGGCTGTACTTCCTCAGGAGACTGCACTCCTTCAACATTTGTAGAAAACTCCTGTGGATGTACTACCAGTCTGTGGTTGCCAATGTTCTGTTCTACATGGTAGTGTGCTGGGGGGGCAGTACATCTAAGAAGGACAGCTCCAGACTTAAGAAACTGATCAGGCGGGCCGGTTCTACAATGGGAATGAAACTGGACACACTGGGGACGGTGGCAGAGAAGAGGACTGTTGACAAACTAGTGAGCATCCTGGATGATGCCAGTCACCCTCTGCATAGTGTTATCAGTAGCCAGAGGAGCCTGTTCAGTGCTAGACTGCTTCATCCCAAGTGCAGGACTAATAGACTCAAGAACCGCGCATCTCTAATTTACAAGTATTCCTCCTTGTTTTCTGAATGTAAAAATATTACTACTTTCTCTAAAATGTGTTTTGAATGAGTATGTTTGGGTTGCTGGAATGGGTGAATTCCATTTTCATTATTCCTCGTGGGGAGAAAATTGCTTGAATTTTCGTACGTTTAAGTCTTTGTCTGACCTTTTCTGGCCTAAATTTAGCATTTCCAAGCATACCAATAGTTTAATGAAGTAAAAATATCAATACTACAGAATTATTAGCTATAACAATCTGAAGTTGTCTTTATTTTTAAGTTATTGTGCCGGGATTTTACATACTTGGGAGTAGTTTTTTCTCCATGTGGCCCCCGATCTAAAATGAGTTTGACACCCCTGGTTTACCCTCAGGCAGAATTACTATCTTGTATTAAATAAGTGTAAAAGGGATTATGTGGGTATTTCATGTTTAAAGGGCTCTCATAATGTTAAAAATGTCATGCTCCGTGGTCCGGATCATGTTTTTTGTTATTTTCTGTTTGTTTTGGCCTCTTTTAGTTCCTGTTTGACACCTCCTGAGTTTGGTTTGGTTGCCATGGCAGCTTATTGTTTTCAAATGCCTCTGGTGTTCGGGATGCTCATCTGTGTCTAATCAGAGGCACTATTTAAGCCTGCCTTTGCCAGTCAGTCGGCCTGGCGTCATTGTTACCTTGGATGAAGTACTGGCTGTCCAGAGTCGAGACCCAGGATGGACCGCTCGCCTGTGTATCGGTTGGGCACATCTCTAAGCTGCTGATCCGCCTCCCCTTGGGATGGTTTCCTGTGGACGGGACTCTCGCTGCTGTCTTAGATCCGCTTTGAACGGAACTCTCGCGGCTGTGTTGGAGCCACTATGGATTGAACTTTCACAGTATCATGTTAGACCCGCTCGACATCCATTGCTTTCGGTCCCCTAGTCATCATTGTCACTGGCGTCCCACTGGGTTTGAGTTTTCCTTGCCCTTATGTGGGTTCTTCCGAGGATGTCGTAGTCGTAATGGTTTGTACAGTCCTTTGAGACATTTGTGAGTTAGGGCTATATAAATAAACATTGATTGATGATTGAATTGTGTGCAGGTGTGGGTGCCACGGACCTGATTTAGATTGTGCTCCACCGCATCCTCCGCCTCCTTGCCACCATCTTGGGCAGGGCAGCCGTCAGCCCTTTGGCTCCGCCTCCCCACACGTGTTACTGTCTCATTTCATAAGGGACAATTTGTTGTGACGAATGGATGCGAGTTCCCAAATTAGGTGAATATTATCTTCAAGTAGAAACAATTCAAAGAGTTTTCCCAGCCGGTGTGACGCTAACAACAACCACAGGCAGGCTGTTAAAAAAAATGACGGACCTCACAAAATGTAAGCAGGCCGGGGACACGGGAAATTCCTAAATTATTTAAATGAGAAAACCATTAATAATAAGATTCCGACTCAGAAAATCGCCCATAATAGGTCCAACGGGATGAGCGATTTGATAAAAGAGCGTGTCCCACTGGATTAAATGTCCCTAAAAGATGAATGAAGGCTGTGGGGTTCAGTGACTTACTGATGGATGGACAAGATCTCCCTTCATTTTCAAACTCTTTGATTTTTAACGACGGCTTTGAATGCGGTGATTTTCTAACCTGCGCTTAGTTTGCCATTAGCTCGGAGTGACGACCCGATTCTCATTAAAAATAATCTGTCACGTTAACACCGGCGATAAAGTCCAATGGTGCAAAAACAGGTACTGTGCCAGTTTTAACGATCGCACCGACAGCTTTAAACAGATGCTGTGTGTGCATTTCTCTCCACGCCGTTATTTGTCCCCGCCCGGCGCCCCGCCGTTATGTCACGTAGATTTT
Source organism: Nerophis ophidion (assembly GCF_033978795.1). Lineage (NCBI taxonomy): Eukaryota > Metazoa > Chordata > Actinopteri > Syngnathiformes > Syngnathidae > Nerophis > Nerophis ophidion. The sequence continues at coordinate 72,344,547 of NC_084616.1, read as the reverse complement.
TCTAATGTCATCTCACCCTGCTATGTTACTTTTTTAACCTGCTGGGAGAAAAAAAAGCAAGACATCTCCGTAATATCGCGAAAATTAGCTCCATTTTGTCCACTAACGACGCCGAGATCATTATCCATGCGTTTGTTACGCCTCGTCTTGATTACTGTTATGTATTATTTTCGGGTCTCCCCATGTCTAGCATTAAAAGATTGCAGTTGGTACAAAATGCGGCTGCTAGACTTGACAAGAACAAGAAAGTTTGATCATATTACGCCTGTACTGGCTCACCTGCACTGGCTTCCTGTGCACTTAAGATGTGACTTTAAGGTTTTACTACTTACGTATAAAATACTACACGGTCTAGCTCCATCCTATCTTGCCGATTGTATTGTACCATATGTCCCGGCAAGAAATCTGCGTTCAAAGGACTCCGGCTTATTAGTGATTCCTAGAGCCCAAAAAAAGTCTGCGGGCTATAGACCGTTTTCCGTTCGGGCTCCAGTACTCTGGAATGCCCTCCCGGTAACAGTTCGAGATGCTACCTCAGTAGAAGCATTTAAGTCTCACCTTAAAACTCATCTGTATACTCTAACCTTTAAATAGACCTCCTTTTTAGACCAGTTGATCTGCCGCTTCTTTTCTTTCTCCTATGTCCCCCCCTCCCTTGTGGAGGGGGTCCGGTCCGATGACCATGGATGAAGTACTGGCTGTCCAGAGTCGAGACCCAGGATGGGCCGCTCGTCGGGACCCAGGATGGACCGCTCGCCTGTGTATCGGTTGGGGACATCTCTACGCTGCTGATCCGCCTCCGCTTGAGATGGTTTCCTGTTTCTCGCTGCTGTCTTGGATCCGCTTGAACTGAACTCTCGCGGCTGTGTTGGAGCCACTATGGATTGAACTTTCACAGTATCATGATAGACCCGCTCGACATCCATTGCTTTCGGTCCCCTAGAGGGGGGGGGTTGCCCACATCTGAGGTCCTCCCCAAGGTTTCTCATAGTCAGCATTGTCACTGTCTTCCCACTGGATGTGAATTCTCCCTGCCCACTGGGTGTGTGTTTTCCTTGCCCTTTTGTGGGTTTTTCCGAGGATGTTGTAGTCGTAATGATTTGTGCAGTCCTTTGAGACATTTGTGATTTGGGGCTATATAAATAAACATTGATTGATTGATTGACATAGGACATTAGGATCATGACGCTCAGCTGACCTCGATGAATCATGTTGTCTGCAGGCTGCAGGCGGGATTTAGAGGAAGGTCTGCAATAGCAGATCGCCGCAGCCTTTAATTGGGGTGAAATGACGTATCGGTGTCGTTGCGGACTTCTCAGCGTATGTAAATTATTTAATCGATGGACTGTTGGGCCATTAAGGTCGGATAAGATAAGTCTTTTTTTTTACACTGAAATAAGGCAAAATTGGATAATGGCGGGGCCGGCCAGTTGCATAAACACTGGGCTTTTCCTGGACCCTAAGGGTCCAGTTTTGTTTGTCTCATGCCTAGACTAAGTAAATCGGGTTTATTTCATGCCACAGTTTTATAATTTCTCAATGTCCATAGTCTATGCCAGGGGTCACCAACCTGGTAAGGACCAGATGAGTCGCTCGCTAGCCTGTTCTAAAAAAAAGCTCAAAAAGCAGCACTTACCACGTTATCATGGACGCCCCAGCTTATTTCAGCAAGACAATGCCAAGCCATGTGTTACAACAGCGTGGTTTCGTAGTAAAAGAGTGCAGGTTCTTTCCTGGCCCGCCTGCAGTCCAGACCTGTCTTCCATCGAAAATGTGTGGCGCATTATGAAGCTCAAAATCCGACAGCGGAGACCCCGGACTGTTGAACGACTGAAGCTCTACATAAAACAAGAATGGGAAAGAATTCCACTTTCAAAGCTTCAACAATTAGTTTCCTCAGTTCCCAAACGTTTATTGAGTGTTGTTAAAAGTAAAGGTGATGTAACACAGTGGTGAACATGCCCTTTCCCAACTACTTTGGCACATGTGGCAGCCATGAAATTCTAAGTTAATTAATCTTTGCAAAAAAAAAAATAAGTTTATGAGTTTGAACATCAAATATTTTGTCCTTGTAGTGCATTCAACTGAATATGGGTTGAAAAAGATTTGCAAATCATTGTATTCGGTTTATATTTACATCTAACATAATTTCCCAACTCCTATGGAAACAGGGTTTGTACTTTCTGTACAGCACCAGCTCCATTGGAATTAAAACAGTCCCTGCCATAAGACCCTAATTCAGTTGTTTACACAATTTTGGAAAAAAGAGCTAAGATGTGCTGTCCACGCATGTGGCCACTAATCCTTTATTGAGATATGGTAAATGGGTTGTACTCTTACAGCACTTTTCTACCATTTTTTTTAAGGAACTCAAAGGGCTTTGACACTATTTCCACATTCAAACACTGATGGCAGGAGCTGCCATTCAAGGCGCTTACCAGGACCCATCAGGAGCAAGGGTGAAGTATCTAGCTCAAGGACACAACAGACGTGACTAGGATGGTAGAAGGTGGGGATTGAACCAGTAACCCTCAGATTGCTGGCATGGCCACTATCCAAACTTCACCACGCCGTAACCAGAGATAAACATGAAGTCTCTCCTCCAGGATAGAGCTAACACTTCAAAGTCTGAATGTATTTCCTCTTCTCATGAGAGACTTAACACAGTCCACATAGGAATTTCCAACTAAGGCTCCTTAATTTAACATGGGCTCAACTATTATTTACTTAAACCTGGTGGTTGGCTTTCTCCAAGGTGAATATAAACATTCACCATATGTAGAACATAGTATGAGTTAATGAATTCACTTCATTAGCCTTGAATATTAGATACCGTAATAATATTTTTCTTTCACCCAAAACCCATGTTGAAATAGCTTTTATTCAGTATCCAACAATTGTTGACACTATCTGGTTTTCAACACAACAGAGCAGAAGATCTATCAGATATTTAACTTCACAACCCCGTCACGGCAGTGCTCACCAAACAAGAATGACAAACACATTTTGGGAGAACATCCGCACCGTAACACAACATAAACACTATAAAAAAAATACCCGGAATCCCATGCAGCCCTAACTATTCCGGACTACAATATACAACCCCTGCCCACCCCGACACCGTCCCTTATTGTAGCCCGGAAGAGTTATGGCTGCATTGGATTCTGGGTATTTGTTCTGTTGTGTTACGGTGCAGATGTTCTCCCAAAATGTGTTTGTCAATCTTGTTTGGTGTGGGTTCACAGTGTGGCGCATATTTTGTAACAGTGATAAAGTTGTTTATACGGCCATTCTCAGTGTGACCTGTATGGCTGTTGATGAAGTATGTCTTGCAGTCACTTCCGTGGGTCTGCAGAAGCCTCATACAATATGTGACTGTGCCGGCACGCTGTTTGTATGGTGGAAAAGTGGACAAGACGGCAAGTTGTAGACGACGCTAAATTTAATGCCATCACGGCACGGCTTTAATATTGTTGTCCGTGTGAAAACCAGGAGAATGATTGCCCCGGTAGGGGCACTGATATTCGGGTGTTACCCGGAAAGATTGCGAGAGTTGGCAAGAACAAGAAAGTTTGATCATATTACGCCTGTACTGGCTCACCTGCACTGGCTTCCTGTGACTTTAAGGTTTTACTACTTACGTATAAAATACTACACGGTCTAGCTCCATCCTATCTTGCCGATTGTATTGTACCATATGTCCCGGCAAGAAATCTGCGTTCAAAAAACTCTGGCTTATTAGTGATTCCTAAAGCCCAAAAAAAGTCTGCGGGCTATACAGCGTTTTCCGTTCAGGCTCCAGTACTCTGGAATGCCCTCCCGGTAACAGTTCGAGATGCCACCACAGTAGAAGCATTTAAGTCTCACCTTAAAACTCATCAGTATACTCTAGCCTTTAAATAGACCTCCTTTTTAGACCAGTTGATCTGCCGCTTCTTTTCTTTTTTCTCCTATGTCCCCCCTCCCTTGTGAAGGGGGTCCGGTCCGATGACCATGGATGAAGTACTGGCTGTCCAGAGTCGAGACCCAGGATGGACCGCTCGCCTGTGTATCGGTTGGGGACATCTCTACGCTGCTGATCCGCCTCCGCTTGGGATGGTTTCCTGTGGACGGGACTCTTGCTGCTGTCTTGGATCCGCTTTGAACTGAACTCTCGCGGCTGTGTTGGAGCCACCATGGATTGAACTTTCACAGTATCATGTTAGACCCGCTCGACATCCATTGCTTTCGGTCCCCTAGAGGGGGGGGGGGTTGCCCACATCTGAGGTCCTCTCCACGGTTTCTCATAGTCAGCATTGTCACTGGCGTCCCACTGGATGTGAATTCTCCCTGCCCACTGGGTGTGAGTTTTCCTTGCCCTTTTGTGGGTTCTTCCGAGGATGTTGTAGTCGTAATGGTTTGTGCAGTCCTTTGAGACATTTGTGATTTAGGGCTATATAAATAAACATTGATTGATGTTGCTAGGGCGGGAAAGCCATTCAAAGAAGGTGAATTCATTAAAAAGTACATGTTGGATGTTTTTAAGAAACCTTTTCTTGCGGCCCAGGCTCACCCAGTTTCTGCATCCAGTGGCCCCCCAGGTAAATTGAGTTTGAGACCCCAAATGCAATGTGACCAGTATGTGACCTTTTCGTCGGGTTTGGGCGAGCTACACTATAACACCAAAAGTATTTGACCACCTGCTTTGACTCACAAATGAACTTCATTCCATACCCCTTTCCCAACCCTTAGGGTCCACAATTATGTCGGTCCACCTTTTGCAGTTATTACAACTTCAACTCTTCTGGGAAGGCTAAAACGTCTAAAATGTTTTGGTATCCTGGAGCATTTAAAGTTCCTTTCATTGGAACTAAGGGGACAAGCCCAACTCCTGAAAAACAACCTCACACCATAATTCCTCCTCCACCAAATTTCACACTATCCTGGCAACCTCCAAACCCAGACTCGTCCATCAGATTGCCAGATGGAAAAGCCGTGATTCATGTTTAACATCACTGCATCAGACGCTTTGCATTGGACTTGGTGATGTATGACTTAGATGCAGCTGCTTGGCCATGAAAACCCATTCCATGAAGCTCTCTGCGTACTGTACGTGGGCTAATTGGAAAGTCAGGTGAAGTTTGGAGCTCTGTAGCAACTGACTTTGCAGAAAGTCGGCGACCTCCGCTTCACCATCCGCTGACCCCTCTCTGTCAGTTTTGGCCCACCACTTTGTGGCTGAGTTGCTGTTGTTCCCAAAATCTTCCATATTCTTATAATAAAGCCAGCAGTTGACTTTAAAATATAGCAGTTCCATGCTGGAAATCACTGAGCTCCTGGGAGCGGCCTATTCCTACCCCCTTCCCTCAGCGACAGCTTCAGTGATGTAACCAGGGACCTCCTAAATAAATAGAGGAAGCTGGTGGGCTAGACTTTAGAGCGTAGTTTGGATCTGTAACTAGAGTACAGCCCAAAAAACGGCTTTCCACAATCGAGCAAAATTGAACTCTGTCTCTGCTTGATTCCTTGCTTCTCGTCTGTTTAATAGATGTCATCAGGCGGTATAGCTCGGTTGGTAGAGTGGCCGTGCCGGCAACTTGAGGGTTGCAGGTTCGATTCCCGCTTCCGCCATTCTAGTCACTGCCGTTGTGTCCTTGGGCAAGACACTTTACCCACCTGCTCCCAGTGCCACCCACACTGGTTTAAATGTAACTTAGATATTGGGTTTCACTATGTAAAGTGCTTTGAGTCACTAGAGAAAAGCGCTATATAAATATAATTCAGTTCAGTTCAGTGTTTGAACCTTACAGCGACTCATTTCTTGTGTGTATGAGGCTGGTACCACCAACATTGCAGGTATAGTAGGGAAGGGATTCATATGGTCCCATTCCAGGGTGCATCCCGGATGAGGGGAAATAGGGTTGTTAATCATTTTGCAATGCGGCCTGCTGAAAATGATGGAAAGCGCCTCTCTCCATAGCAACTGATGCTGTGGTCAAAGTTGAAATTGGCACAAAACACATTTTAAGGTACCAAACATGCTACTGCCAGTTGGCGGCTAAAATGGATGGCGCACCACAATTTGTCACATTTCATGTGTCAGGTAAACGTGACGAATGCATCCCCTTCTTACTGTATTGCATGTTACAAAATACATCTTCAATCACTGCTGAACTTCTCATCATCAAGGATGAGGGTTTTCAAGGTCTGGGTTGTCCTTGGCACTGCAGTAATGAAGGGATTCATACGGGTCAATTCCTGGGTGGATCTTGGGTGAGGGGAAACAGGGTGGGTTAGTCATTTTGCAATGCAGTCTGTGGAAAACGATGGAAAGTGCCACTCTACACAGCAACTGATGCTGTGGTCCAGGTACCACCAGCATTGCAGGTATAATAGGGAAGGGATTCATATGGTCCCATTCCAGGGTGCATCCCGGATGAGGGGAAATAGGGTTGTTAATCATTTTGCAATGCGGCCTGCTGAACATGATGGAAAGCGCCTCTCGCCATAGCAACTGATGCTGTGGTCAAAGTTGAAATTGGCACAAAACACATTTTAAGGTACCAAACATGCTACTGCCAGTTGGCGGCTAAAATGGATGGCGCACCACAATTTGCCACATTTCATGTGTCAGGTAAACGTGACGAATGAATCCCCTTCTTACTGTAATGCACGTTACAAAATATGTCTTCAATGACTGCTGAAGTTCTCATCATCAAGGATGAGGGATTTCAAGGTCTGGGTTGTCCTTGGCACTGCAGTAATGAAGGGATTCATACAGGTCAATAATTCCTGGGTGGATCTTGGGTGAGGGGAAACAGGGTGGGTTAGTCATTTTGCAATGCAGTCTGAGGAAAATGATGGAAAGTGCCACTCTACACAGCAACTGATGCTGTGGTCCAGGTACCACCAACATTGCAGGTATAATAGGGAAGGGATTCATATGGTCCCATTCCAGGGTGCATCCCGGATGAGGGGAAATTGGGTTTTTAATCATTTTGCAATGCAGCCTGCTGAAAATAATGGAAAGCGCCTCTCTCCATAGCAACTAATGCTGTGGTCAAAGTTGAAATTGGCACAAAACACATTTTAAGGTACCAAACATGCTACTGCCAGTTGGCGGCTAAAATGGATGGCGCACCAAAATGTGTCACATTTCATGTGTCAGGTAAACGTGACGAATGAATCCCCTTCTTACTGTAATGCATGTTACAAAATACGTCTTCAATCACTGCTGAACTTCTCATCATCAAGGATGAGGGTTTTCAAGGTCTGGGTTGTCCTTGGCACTGCAGTAATGAAGGGATTCATACAGGTCAATAATTCCTGGGTGGATCTTGGGTGAGGGGAAACAGGGTGGGTTAGTCATTTTGCAATGCAGTCTGAGGAAAACGATGGAAAGTGCCACTCTACACAGCAACTGACGCTGTAGTCCAGGTTGGTATTTTCCGCAACACATATTTGAAGATTTTCAACACTCTATTACCACTTTGTTACGTATCATGTGTCAGGTAAACCGCAACAAATAGAGTGGTTTGAATTGTACGAAGGGATTTTGTATGGACTATTTAGTACAACATTTACTTCTATAAGCAGTTTCTTACAAATGAAGACTAACCAATTTTTTCAATGGGAAAGTCTCTTCTGCCTGAGTCTGTTGATAACAGAAACTATGACAACCCTGCATTTGTTGTGTGGGTTTCTTTATATATTTTTTTCCACTGCAGATCTAATCATTCCCACAACAATATACTTTTATGCAGGCAAATTACATACAAATATGCATGCACAATATTACCTTGACTACAGTATTTTCAGTTTATTGACAATAAAAGGCCACTGACTGAATCTTGACCAAAAAAACACATTCTCAGTCATAACTAGTGAGGTTTTGTGGTTTGGGTTTTAACATATTTCAACATAAGGGTAATAATTATTAGGACTTGGCACAGTTAAAATATTATACATAAGCTGCTAACTTGTTGATGAGGTCAGGTAGCAGTGCAGGTCACATGTTCAAAAGACATTCAAGATCATTTTTGTTTATTTTCTCCAACTTCTTCCCTATAACTGGGTCTGTGTTGTCACGTTAAGATGCAGCGTGACCTTATGATGGCCTTAGCATGGATTTTTGCAGCCTGCAGGGACGAATAGAGTGAGACATCAGTGGAAGACACCTGGGGTCTGCTGAGGGCTTGTTTAGGGATAGAGTCCACCTTTGCACATCATGCAAACTTTAAGAGGTGAGGAATAAACATGTGACAGGAATCAAAAATGCGGCCCCGGGAGGTCAAATGTATAGTATAGGCTGCATTTACAAATATCGTGTGCTGCTAGTAATGCTGCAACACTATTGCAATGATTCTTCACCTCTGGGGACACTTGTGCATATTAATAACTCAACAAACAAGGGGATTCCCAAAAGTTTTATTTTTATATAATCCCATAAAGCTAACAGGAGATAAAGGAAGTGCACTTACACAAATGGTGTAAATCAGGCCTGGGCAATTCTTTTGACTCAGGGGGCCAGATTTAGAGAAAAAATGTTTTTATATATACCGTATATTACAAAGTAAATGCCCTTGGGCAAATAACCGCCCATGTCCTAATAGCCGCCCAGGGTCTAAGCCCATTTTGTGAATCAAACGCCTCTTCCTAATAATAGCCCATGTATAGCGGTACAGCACAACTGATGGACGGGAATACTTTAAGGGGGAAGAAGAACAGAAAGTTTGACTTAAAGTTCAAGCTGGCGGTTGTGAAGTATGTGGAGCAGAATTCTAGTTTGGCAGCGGCCAGGCAGTTTAACGTTGACCCAAAACGTCTACGCGAATGGAAACAAAAAAAGGGAGAACTACTATCTCAGTCCTAGCTTATCTGGCGGAGGTAGGAAGAAAGTGAGCGACAAGCTTGAGGCTAATTTGTGTCAGTGGATACATCACGTTCGTGGACTGAACCAATGGTATCCCGCAAAATGATCCGCATTAAGGCCAAGGAGTTGTATGCCGGCCACTCGTTTGGTGGAACGAGTGGCTGGCTTAATCGATTCCTGCGTCGGAACAACTTTACCCTCAGGAGGAGAACAACTGTTGCACAGAAGAACGCCCCCGTCTAGAAGAAAGTCAACTTCCTTGTTTTCTCTACTAAACAGATAGAAAACAAGAAAATCCAGTCCAAGAATATAATCGCCTTAGATTAAACAGCCGTCTGGTTTGACAGGGTTGGTTTTAGTGCGGTCAATGAGAGGGGCACCAGCTCCATATGCCTCAAAACCACCGGACACGAGAAGGCACTTGCAGCCAAAGCAGACGGGACAAAGCTGAAGCCTTACATTGTGTTAAAAGGTGCTGTCCGTGATGTAAAGGCTATGCAGAGCTTCCTCCAAGAATGGCTGGTTTAATGTTGACCGGACAAATGATTGGCTCCAGAGGGCAGTGGGGAAATTTCACTTCAGACCGAGGCTACTTGCATGGGACTCGTACCGATGCCGTATCAGCGAGGCCACGAAGGCAGAGCTCAAAAGAGGCTACAACCTTACAATGGCTGTTACATCTGGAGGTTGCACAAAGTACTTGCAGGCCCCCAATGTTGTGTGGAATGGCCCTTTCTAAGCGCAGCTCCATGACTACTATGATAACTGGATGGCTGGTGATGAAGACAAGACTTACACCAAGTCAGGGAACCTGAGAGCCCCTTCCCCCCGCCTCTTGGTCGACTGGGTCCTGGGAGCCTGGGATGCTCTGGATCGGGACACTGATCAACTCATTTAAAGTAGGCTGGCTGGCTTTGTGTATGTGTATGTGTTGCAAACAGTAGCCATAGCTGATTGTTGCTTTCAGGTATCCTACAAGGTGTGTGGGCTGATGGTGGCAGCTAATGGGAGTGAGGACCAGCTCATTTACTGCCTCAAGGAGGGACAGCCCTGTCAGGCAGGCAGAGAGATACTGTTAAGGGCTAGACAGCAGAGTGCTGCTGTGGTTCAGGAAGAGGAAGAGAGTGATGAGGAACAGCAGTTCCTCAATGAACTTGTGATTGAAGAGAAGAGGAAGAAGGGGAGGAGGATGATGATGATGAGTGGGTTTGAGTTGCATTTGGGGTTGCGTTTGCTGCAGTATTATTGTTTTGATGGTTTTATAGAGTACTTGGTACCATAATACAATTTTTCCCGGTAGGCTGCTTTATTTAAAAACGTTGTTTTTTTTCAGTATTGGTTGCACTACTGCCATGTTGAGGCCTTGTTGATCTCTTGTCTTTTGATAGTCTTGTTTACTTGTTTGTATGTTTACAATAGCTTTTACATCTAAAGTTTTTTATACGAAAAAAAAAAATACTGGACAATAACCATTGTAACCAAATAATAGCCAGGGGCAGGCTGTTGCAAAAATAAATAAAAGCCTTGTGCAAATAACAGCCTGCTTCTTTTAAACGCCCGTCTCTAAAAATGATTTTGTGAAATAAACGCCTGGGCTACTATTTGATCATATATATATATATATATATATATATATATATATATATATATATATATATATATATATATATATATATATATATATATATATATATATATATATATATATATATGTGTGTGTGTTAGGTCATGAAAAAACACAAAAATATGGAATGGATTGAGCAAAGAAAACAAACAATGTACTAATAAGATCCACTTCAACAAACTGTTCAACATTAAAGTGTTTACAAAGTACAAAGAAGAAGAACCATGATAAACATTCTGAATGTATTTCATCCATATTATTTATCTCACTATACGAAATATATCTGACTTCAGTAATTATTATTTGTGTATTTTTAACGTTATTACTTATGGAGTATATTGTGAATAAATTGAGAACAGGAAGTGAACACAAGTTTTAGCAACTTCTATGTAAAGTAAAAAGGGGTACGATTAAATTAAGTCTGCTTCTTCCTACTCCTTTTCCAACATGTTGAACATAAAAAACTGGAATTTGTGATGAATCATGTTGTATGTTTGCATGTACGAAATAAACACAAACTCAACTCAACAATGATCTTTTCTTCATTTGCCAAGTCCTAAATTCCCTGGTCGCCGGAGTCTGAGGTGACACATTTACACATATGTGACCGAGAAAAGAGTATGAAAAAAGCAGCAGGGGGTAAGTAGAAGGTAATGTCGCCAGGCTGACTACCTGGCAACTGTGGCTTAAATAATACTGTGGTGATTGAAAACAGGTGCGTGAGTTCAAACGTAGAACAGGTGAAATACATGGATAACCATGAAAACAAGACAAGGGAGTGAAAAAGCAGGAACTAAAAAGAGTCCAAAAACCAAACAGAACGTAACTTAAACAAAACATGATCCCAGACATGACAGTTATGGAGTATACTGTGAATAAATTGAGAACGGGAAGTTAACAAAAGCTTTAGCAACTGCTACGTAAATGAAAAGGGGTGGACACGTTTACGCATATTTTGCCATCCAAGCATCATTATCATGGACGCCCCTGCTTATTTCAGCAAGGCGATGCCAAGCCACGTGTTACAACAGCGTGGCTTTATAGTAAAAATGTGCGGGTACTAGACTGGGCTGCCTGTTGTCCAAACCTGTCTCCCATTGAAAATGTGTGGCAAAATATGAAGCCTAAAATACCACAACGGAGACCCCGGACTGTTGAACAACTTAAGCTGCACATCAAGCAAGAATGGGAAACAACTCCACCTGGTAATGTTTAATGATATTAGTTATGGAGTATACTGTGAATAAATTGAGAACAGGAAGTGAACAAAAGCTTTAGCAACTGCTGCGTAAACGAAAAGGGGTAAACACATTTACAGATATGTTGCCATCCAAGCAACGTTACCATGGATGCCCCTGCTTATTTCGGCAAGACGATGCCAAGCCACGTGTTACAACAATGTGGCTTCATAGTAAAAGAGTGCAGGTACTAGACCGGCCTGTCTGTAGTCCAAACCTGTCTCCCATTGAAAATGTGTGGCGAAATATGAAGCCTCAAATACCACAACGGATACCCCGGACTGTTGAACAACTTAAGTTGTACATCAAGCAAGAATGGGAAAGAATTCCACTTGAAAATGTTCAATGTTATCAATTATGGAATGTATTGTGAATAAATTGAGAACAGAAAGTGGACAAAAGATTTAGCAACTGCTACGTAAAGGAAAAGGGGTAAACACATCTACACATATGTTGCTATCCAAGCAACATTATCATGGACGCCCCTGCTTATTTCAGCAAGATGATGCCGAGCCACGTGTGACAACAGTGTGGCTTCATAGCAAAAAAGTACGGGTACTAGGCTGGCCTGCCTGTAGACCAGACCCGTCTCCCATTAAAAATGTGTGGCACATTATGAAGCCCTAAAATACCACAAGGGATACCCCGGACTGTTGAACAACTTAAGCTGTACATCAAGGAAGAATGGGAAAAAATTCCACCTAAAAAAGGCCTAATGATATTAGTTATTGTCAAGTGGTGGACTATGGTGCGATTTTTTTTCCCGTGGTGAAAAGCGATTGGACCGGACACAACATGAAGGTAAAGACAAGTTTTATTTATACTATAAAAAGAAACAAACAAAAGGCGCGCACAGGGCGGAGAACAAACTTGGATATAAAAACAAACACGTTCACTAAGGCAAAACTATGGACATAAACTAAAACTTGCACAATGGCAGAACTATCATCAACCAAAACAAAAACACCTACTGTGACCGATAAAAGAGTATGAAAAATGCAGCATGGTTCATCAGCATGAATTTCAAGATGCGTAGGAGGTGAGTAGAAGGTAATGTCGCCAGGCTGACTACCTGGCAACTGTGGCTTAAATAATACTGTGGTGATTGAAAACAGGTGTGTGAGTTCAAACGTAGAACAGGTGAAACAAATGGGTAACCATGGAAACAAGACAAGGGAGTGAAAAAGCAGGAACTAAAAAGAGTCCAAAAACCAAACAGAACATAACTTAAACAAAACATGATCCCAGACATGACAGTTATGGAGTATACTGTGAATACATTGAGAACGGGAAGTGGACAAAAGCTTTAGCAACTGCTACGTAAATGAAAAGAGGTGGACACGTTTAAACATATGTTGCCATCCAAGCAAACGTTATCATGGACGCCCCTGCTTATTTCAGCAAGACGATGCCAAGCCACGTGTTACAACAACTTGGCTTCATGGTAAAAGAGTGCGAGTACTAGCCCGGCCTGTCTGTAGTCCAGACCTGTGTCCCATTAAAAATGTGTGGCGAAATATGAAGCCTAAAATACCACGACGGAGACCCCGGACTGATGAACAACTTAAGCTGTACATCAAGCAAGAATTGGAAAGAATTACACCTGAAAATGTTTAATGATATTAGTTATGGAGTATACCGTGAATACATTGAGAAGAGGAAATTAACATAAATTTTAGCAACTGCTACGTAAACGGAAAAGGGTAAACACATTTACAGACATGTTGTCATCCAAGTAATGTTATCATGGATGCCCCTGCTTATTTCAGCAAGACGATGCCAAGCCACGTGTTACAACAACTTGGCTTCATGGTAAAAGAGTGCGAGTACTAGCCCGGCCTGTCTGTAGTCCAGACCTGTGTCCCATTAAAAATGTGTGGCGAAATATGAAGCCTAAAATACCACGACGGAGACCCCGGACTGTTGAACAACTTAAGCGAGAATGGGAAATAATTCCACCTGAAAATGTTTAATGTTGTTAGTTAGGAGTATACTGTGAATAAATTGAGAACAGGAAGTGAACAAAAGCTTTAGCAACTGCTACGTAAACGAAAAGGGGTGAACACATCTACACATATTTTGCCATCCAAGCAACGTTATCATGAACGCCCCTGCTTATTTCAACAAGACAACGCCAAGCCCCGTGTTACAACAACTTGGCTTCATGGTAAAAGAGTGTGGGTACTACAAACCCAGTTTCCATATGAGTTGGGAAATTGTGTTATATGTAAATATAAACAGAATACAATATTTGCAAAACATTTTCAACCCATATTCAATTGACTGCACTACAAAGACAACATATTTGATGTTCAAACTCATAAACTTGATTTTTTTTGGTAAAATAATAATTAACTTAGAATTTCATGACTGCCTCACGTTCCAAAGTAGTAGGGAAAGGGCATGTTCACCACTGTGTTACATCACCTTTTCTTTTAACAACACTCAATAAACGTTTGGGAACTGAGGAAACTAATTGTTGAAGCTTTGGAAGTGGAATTCTTTCCCATTCTTGTTTTATGTAGAGCTTCAGTCGTTCAACAGTCGGGGGTCTACGCTGTCGTATTTTACGCTTCATAATGTGCCACACATTTTCCATGGGAGACAGGTCTGGACTGCAGGCGGACCAGAAAAGTACCCGCACTATTTTTTTACAAAGCCACGCTGTTGTAACACGTGCTGAATGTGGCTTGGCATTGTCTTGCTGAAATAATCAGGGGCGTCCATGAAAAAGACGACGCTTAAATGGCAGCATATGTTGTTCCAAAACCAGTATGTACCTTTCAGCATTAATGGTGCCTTCACAGATGTGTAAGTTACCCATGCCTTGGGCACTAATGCACCCCCATACCATCACAGATGCTGGCTTTTGAACTTTGCGTCGATAACAGTCTGGATGGTTCGTTTCCCCTTTGGTCCGGATGACACGATGTCCAATATTGCCAAAAACAATTTGAAATGTGGACTCATCAGACCACAGAACACTTTTCCACTTTGCATCAGTCCATCTTGGATGATCTCGGGCCCAGAGAAGCCGGCGGCGTTTCTGGGTATTGTTGCTGAATGGCTTTCGCTTTGCATAGTAGAGCTTTAACTTGCACTTACAGATGTAGCGACAAACTGTATTTAGTGACAGTGATTTTCTGAAGTGTTCCTGAGCCCATGTGGTGATATCCTTTAGAGATTGTTGTCGGTTTTTGATCCATTGCCGCATGAGGGATCGAAGGTCACGGTCATTCAATGTTGGTTTCCGGCCATGCCGCTTATGTGGAGTGATTTCTCCAGATTCTCTGAACCTTTTGATGATATTAAAGACCGTAGATGTTGAAATCCGTAAATTTCTTGCATTTGCACTTTGAGAAACGTTGTTCTTAAACTGTTTGACTATTTGCTCACGCAGTTGTGGACAAAGGGTTGTACCTCGCCCCATCCTTTCTTGTGAAACACTGAGCATTTTTTGGGAAGCTGTTTTTATACCCAATCATGGCACCCACCTGTTCCCAATTAGCCTGCACACCTGTGGGATGTTCCGAATAAGTGTTTGATGAGCATTCCTCAACTTTATCAGTATCTATTGCCACCTTTCCCAACTTCTTTGTCACGTGTTGCTGGCATCAAATTTTATAGTTAATGATTATTTGCAAAAAAAGACAATGTTTATCAGTTTGAACATCAAATATGTTGTCTTTGTAGCATATTCAACTGAATATGGGTTGAAAATAATTTTCAAATCATTGTCTTCCATTTAAATTTACACATAACGCAATTTCCCAACTCATATGAAAACGGGGTACTGCCTGTAGTCCAGACCTGTCTCCCATTGAACATGTGTGGCACATTATGAAGCCTAAGATACCACAACGGAAACTCAACTCAACTAATGATCTTTTTTATTCCTTTGCAAAGTCCTAAATTCCCCGATGAGCCGCTGTTTGTCACCGGAGTCTGAGGTGACACATTTTTATGCGCTATGTAACCGTTATCTAAGGCTCTGTCGTCATTCAGTGGAGTGTGAATGCCACGGAAACCACCGACAACTGCAGAGGAGAGCTGGCACGTCGCCGTTCAAGCAAAGCTTTTTATCTGTGGCCAATCAAAAATAATTGCCTCCTCCTTCCAGATCAAGCCCCCCTATAAGGAGAATAAAAAAAAAAAAAAAGATCCTTAAAGCCACCCCAGCAGTGGGAAGCACATATTAGATTATGAATACGATGATGTTAAATTGGAGCCGGAATATCAACACACAAACAAAGAGGTCCACCTCCACACACCCACTCAGCAGGGATTGCTTTATAAACAACGTGAGTCAGCCAGGTCGCGGTGGCACGCCGCCGTCCTTGGACCAGACTCTGCCAATCACGCCTGCAGGAGCCAGGGAGATGGCGTCCAGCCGCAGTCGTCAGCAGCTGACCGCGGACGGGCAGAAAAACACACACTGACCAGAGGCTGTGTTCCTCTCCAGTAATTGGCTCCGCTTTAGATCTTAATTCATTCAACAGATGTACGCCGGAGCCCGTGAGCCACGGAAGCGCCAACTGTGGAGGAATGCGCCCTCTGTGCTGTGGCGCGTCCTTGTTTCTGCCGCCTCCTCTCTTCTCCGATCATTGGCAGCGCCGCACGTCGTGTTCCGTACGACCGCGGTTGGATTCGGCTTTGTGTTCGATGGAGCAAAACAAAACCGCTTTGGGCGGCATGGTTCTATCGGTGATTCGCACGTTAGTGCCGTCGAATGAACGACAACAATTCTCAACAAAAGAGGAGAAGTATAACCCATCCATCCATTTCCTACCGCTTGTTAGAATAATTATGTATATATTATCACACAGCTCTTATGCTTAAGGGCCGTTGCTATAGTTATCATCAATTCTGCTGAAATGTTTTTTTTTTTTCTTTTTTCTGTGCAAAGCTGGCAATCTAAAAGATTGCAAGCCAGTCTGGTATCAGTGTTTGTTTCCGGAACCGGCCTGCTGACGGCCGAGGCCGAACATCGAGTACCGTGACGCAGACACACTGCAAAAACTGAAATATAAGTAGGATTAAATATCTCAAATAAGGGTGATATTCGCTTATTTTCTGTCTGATAAGATGATTATTCTCACTAAGCAGATTTTTTACTTGTTTTAAGGGTTTTGGTCCTAAATGATCCCAGTAAGATATTACCGTAATTTTCGGATTATAAATCGCACCGGCCGAAAATGCATAATAAAGAAGGAAAAAAACATATATACGTCGCCCTGGAGTATAAGTCGCATTTTTGGGGGAAATGTATTTGATAAAATCCAACACCAAGAATAGACATTTGAAAGGCAATTTAAAATAAATAAAGAATAGTGAACAACAGGCTGAATAAGTGTACGTTATATGAGGACTAAATAACCAACTGAGAAGGTGCCTGGTATGTTAACGTAACATATTATAGTAAGAGTCATTCAAATAACTATAACAAATAGAACATGCTATATGTTTACCAAACAATCTGTCACTCCTAATCGATAAATCCCATGAAATCTTCTTCCTCGATGTCGCTTCCAAACAACTCTGCCAACTCCAAAGGTATGCGCCGCTTCCTGTTGTCGTTTTCTGCTGCATATTTCACTACGTCCAGCTTGTAATCTGCAGTACATGATTTCCTTTTCGGTGCCATTTTTGTTCAGGCCTTCTCAGTTTTTATAAGTTACTGCCAACGTTGAAATTACCCATTTTAATAGCTGCGACAGTAGCATATAGCATATAGCAGTTAGCATCTCATGACCTACAATGCACTTCTGCCATGACCCTCCCCCGTCGAATTCTTATTGGTTGACGTGTGTTTGACGATTGCTGACATTTTCTTCGTCTTTATGTTAGAATAATTATGCGTATATTATCACACAACTCTTGTGCCTAAAGGCCGTTGCTATAGTTATCATCAATTGTGCTGAAATGGTATTTTTCTTTTTTTCTGTGTAAAGCTGGCAATCTAAAAGATCGCAAGCCAGTCTGGTATCAGTGTTTGTTTCCCGGAATCGGCCTGCTGACGGCCGAGGCCGAACATCGAGTACCGTGACGCAGACACACTGCAAAAACTGAAATATAAGTAGGATTAAATATCTCAAATAAGGGTGATATTCGCTTATTTTCTGTCTGATAAGATGATTATTCTCACTAAGCAGATTTTTTACTTGTTTTAAGGGTTTTGGTCCTAAATGATCCCAGTAAGATATTACCGTAATTTTCGGATTATAAATCGCACCGGCCGAAAATGCACAATAAAGAAGGAAAAAAACATGTATACGTCGCCCTGGAGTATAAGTCGCATTTTTGGGGGAAATGTATTTGATAAAATCCAACACCAAGAATAGACATTTGAAAGGCAATTTAAAATAAATAAAGAATAGTGAACAACAGGCTGAATAAGTGTACGTTATATGATGCATAAATAACCAACTGAGAAGGTGCCTGGTATGTTAACGTAACATATTATGGTAAGAGTCATTCAAATAACTATAACAAATAGAACATGCTATATGTTTACCAAACAATCTGTCACTCCTAATGGATAAATCCCATGAAATCTTCGATGTCGCTTCCAAACAACTCTGCCAACTCCAAAGGTATGCGCCACTTACTCTTTCTGTTGCATATTTCACTACATCCAGCTTGTAATCTGCAGTATATGATTTCCTTTTCGGTGCCATTTTTGTTCAGGCCTTCTCAGTTTTTATAAGTTACCGCCAACGTTGAAATTACCCATTTTAATAGCTGCGACAGTAGCATATAGCATATAGCAGTTAGCATCTCATGACCCACAATGCACTTCTGCCATGACCCTCCCCCGCCAAATTCTTATTGGTTGACGTGTGTTTGACGATTGCTGACATTTTCTTCGTCTTTATGTTGGAATAATTATGCGTATATTATCACACAACTCTTGTGCCTAAAGGCCGTTGCTATAGTTATCATCAATTGTGCTGAAATGGTATTTTTCTTTTTTTCTGTGTAAAGCTGGCAATCTAAAAGATCGCAAGCCAGTCTGGTATCAGTGTTTGTTTCCCGGAATCGGCCTGCTGACGGCCGAGGCCGAACATCGAGTACCGTGACGCAGACACACTGCAAAAACTGAAATATAAGTAGGATTAAATATCTCAAATAAGGGTGATATTCGCTTATTTTCTGTCTGATAAGATGATTCTTCTCACTAAGCAGATTTTATGTTAGTGTTTTGCTTGTTTTAAGGGTTTTGGTCTTAAATGATCTCAGTAAGATATTACAGCTGGTTGCTGATATTTTATGACCTATATTAAGTAAAACATGCTTGAAATTATTTTTTTGTCCAAATGTCCAAAACACACCCATCAATGGTGCACAGGAAAGTGGGGAAGAAAAGGGGAAATGGTGGGCAAAAATGGTCAAAAGTCCCAAATGTGTCCAAAATACCTAACCAGGCGCCAGTCCCACGAGTCCCGGGATGCAAAAAAATGTCTAAATGCACCAAGCAAAGTCCCACGGGAAGTGGGGGAGGAAAGTGAAAAAAGTCGGCAAAGTCCCAAAAATTTTGCGAAATACCCACGAGTCCCGGGATGCCCAAAATGTCCACAACACAGCCAGCCGAGTCCCACAGGGAGGAGGGATACAAGTTAAAATGTCGGCAAAAGTCCCCAAAATTTTCAAAATACCTACCCAGGTTTGAGTCCCACATGGAGTGCCACAAGTCTTAAGACTCGTGGCACTCCAGAGAAGTACAATAGGAAATTTCAATAAAGTCATAATTTAAAGTGTATTCATCAATTTTATTTGTCACTTATGAGTTTGGAAATTGTGTTAGATGTAAATATAAACGGAATACAATGATTAAAAAATAATTTTCAACCCATATTCAGTTAAATATGCTACAAAGACAACATATTTGATGTTCGAACTGATAAACATTTTTTTGTTTGCAAATAATCATTAACTTTAGAATTTGATGCCAGCAACACGTGACAAAGAAGTTGGGAAAGGTGGCAATAAATACTAATAAAGTTGAGGAATGCTCATCAAACACTTATTTGGAACATCCCGCAGGTGTGCAGGCTAATTGAGAACAGGTGGGTGCCATGATTGGGTATAAAAACAGCTTCCATGAAATGCTAAGTAATTCACAAACAAGGATGGGGTGAGGGTCACCACTTTGTAAGCAAATTGTCGAACAGTTTTAGAACAAAATTTCTCAACGAGCTATTGCAAGGAATTTAGGGATTTTACCATCTATGGTACGTAAAATCATCAAAAAGGGTCAGAGAATCTGGAGAAATTACTGCACGTTAGCGATGATATCACGGACTTTCGATCCCGCAGGCGGTACTGTATCAAAAAGCGACAGTGTGTAAGGGATATCACCACATGGGCTCAGGAACACTTCATAAAACCACTGTCAGTAACTACAGTTGGTCGCTACATCTGTAAGTGCAAGTTAAAACTCTACTATGCAAAGCAAAACCCATTTATCAACAACACCGAGGAACACCGCCGGCTTCCCTGGGCCTGAGATCATCTAAGATGGACTGATGCAAAGTGGAAAACTGTTCTGTGGTCTGATGAGTCACCATTTCAAATTATATTTGGAAACTGTGGACGTGGTGTCCTCCGGAACAAAGAGAGAAATAACCCTCCGGATTGTTATAGGCGCAAAGTTGAAAAGCCAGCATCTGTGATGGTATGGGGGTGTATTAGTGCCCAAGGCATGGGTAACTTACACATCTTTGAAGGCACCATTAATGCTGAATGGTCCATACAGGTTTTGGAGCAAAATATGTTGTCATCCAAGCAACGTTATCATGGACGCCCCTGTTTATTTCAGCAAGACAATGCCAAGCCATGTGTTACAACAACGTGGCTTCATAGTAAAAGAGTGCGGGTACTTTCCTGGCCCGCCTGCAGTCCAGACCGGTCTCCCATCAAAAATGTGTGGCGCATTATAGAGCGTAAAATACGACAGCGGAGACCCTGGACTGTTGAACGACTGAAGCTCTACATAAAACAAGAATGGGAAAGAATTCCACTTTCAAAGCTTCAACAATTAGTTTCCTCAGTTCCCAAACATTTATTGAGTGTTGTTAAAAGAAAAGGTGATGTAACACAATGGTGAACATGCCCTTTCCCAACTACTTTGGCACATGTTGCAGCCATGAAATTCCTGGGAAATTATTATTTGCAAAAATGAGTTTGGACATCAAATATCTTATCTGTGTAGTGCATTCAACTAAATATGGGTTGAAAAGGATTTGCATATCATTGTATTCTGTTTATATTTACATCCAACACAATTTCCCAATTCATATGGAATGGGGACCAAGTCTTTGATCATGACTTGTGGGGACCACCCTTTCCACAGGTTGTGGCGGCATAAAAAAAAAAAAAAAAGGTAAAATGGCCACTGCTCAGTTAGCTTATACACGTTTTTAAATATCTGGATTGATGAAGTAATGTCCTGATCATTCTTACTGGGGACCCTGGGGGAAAAAGAGTTAATATGGTTCATGGGGACCAAATTTAAATCATTTTGCATATATCACGAAAACATAAATAGTAAACATGTTTTATGGGCCAAAGCTTAAAAATCGCTAAGACATCTTCAGAATGGATCCGACTATCATTTAAAAAGGTTTCCCTTTAAGGGACCTGTTTTTTTTTTTAGTCCCCATACTGTCAGAGGTCCCCTAAAGGTGTGTAAACAGAGCGATGTCCCCATTAGGTCAGCATTGCCAGAACACACACACACACACACACACACACACACACACACACACACACACACTGCCCCTCGGGAAATTTAAAGTCCTCAATTAAACAAACTTGCCTGTTTTTTCGACTGTGGGAAGAAGTACCCGGAGAGAACCCACGCAAGCACAGGGAAAAAAGCATGCAAAATCCACACAGTTATTGTAACCATGGCAACAAGACCAAGGCTGAAAGGGGTCCTCTGCCAGTTTTTTTTTTTTTTTTTTAAACAGACATTGCTTATAATGTTTGTTTTTTTAAAGGAAATGTCATCAATGGAAGATTTTCAGCAGCATTTTTTTTTTTTTTTTTTTTACCGGACTTTATAATACAAAATGGATGTTTTATTGATGTTCTCAACAGTAATACGTGTCCTTCCAGCCCATCTTTCAGCATTAAACCTGAGAAAAATCCATCATCGCCCTCATTTGTTTGCTCCACTTTTGAAACTAGGGATGTCAACGTTCCACATTTGAAGTTAATTGGTACCGATTTCCGTTACATGCGAATCGATACCAGTACTCAACGGCAACAATTTCCGATATTTTTTTGTGTGTATAAATCATAAAAAAAATGTCAGATGTTGGACTGAAAAAATATGCATTTGTGTTTAATTGAACACTTTTTTTTCTACACTTCTGTGTCTCATTTGCAAGTATTTTATCAAAAAGTTTGAATGCAGAGGCAATTCCAAGACAGTAGATGGCAGTAGTGTATTGACGACATGATTTTGCTTATGTAAAATGCCGTGTAAAATTGCTAATGCTAATGTTTATGTCAATGGCAAATCTGATTGAACACTTGCTTTTTACACTCATGTTTCTCATTTGCAAGTATTTTATCAAAAATTTTGAATGCAGAGGCAATTCCAAGACAGTAGTGTATAGACTACATGATTTTGCATAGAATCAGGAAGTAGTCTTTGCCATTAAGTTGAGTTTTGTCTTGTCTTGTGTTGAGTCCTACAAAGTGTTCATACTGTAGGTATTGTATTCATTACACACCAGCTGTTTGATACTGTGCAGCTTTGCTTGTAGTTTATGTAAAATGTCGTGTAAAATTGCTAATGCTAATGTTTATGTCAATGGCAAATCTGATTGAACACTTGCTTTTTACACTTATGTTTCTCATTTGCAAGTATTTTATCCAAAATTTTGAATGCAGAGGCAAATCCAAGACAGTAGTGTATGGACTACATGATTTTGCATAGAATCAGGAAGTAGTCTTTGCCATTAAGTTGAGTTTTGTTTGTCTTGTGTTGAGTCCTACAAAGTGTTCATACTGTAGGTATTGTATTCATTACACACCAGCTGTTTGATACTGTGCAGCTTGCTTGTAGTTTATGTAAAATGTCGTGTAAAATTGCTAATGCTAATGTTTATGTCAATGGCAAATCTGATTGAACACTTGCTTTTTACACTCATGTTTCTCATTTGCAAGTATTTTATCAAAAATGTTGAATGCAGAGGCAAATCCAAGACAGTAGTGTATGGACTACATGATTTTGCATAGAATCAGGAAGTAGTCTTTGCCATTAAGTTGAGTTTTGTTTGTCTTGTGTTGAGTCCTACAAAGTGTTCATACTGTAGGTATTGTATTCATTACACACCAGCTGTTTGATACTGTGCAGCTTGCTTGTAGTTTATGTAAAATGTCGTGTAAAATTGCTAATGCTAATGTTTATGTCAATGGCAAATCTGATTGAACACTTGCTTTTTACACTTATGTTTCTCATTTGCAAGTATTTTATCAAACATTTTGAATGCAGAGGCAATTCCAAGACAGTAGTGTATGGACTACATGATTTTGCATAGTATCAGGAAGTAGTCTTTGCCATTAAGTTGAGTTTTGTCTTGTCTTGTGTTGAGTCCTACAAAGTGTTCATACTGTAGGTATTGTATTCATTACACACCAGCTGTTTGATACTGTGCAGCTTTGCTTGTAGTTTATGTAAAATGTCGTGTAAAATTGCTAATGCTAATGTTTATGTCAATGGCAAATCTGATTGAACACTTGCTTTTTACACGTATGTTTCTCATTTGCAAGTATTTTATCAAAAATGTTGAATGCAGAAGGCAATTCCAAGACAGTAGTGTATGGACTACATGCTTATGCATAGAATCAGGAAGTAGTCTTTGCCATTAAGTTGAGTTTTGTCTTGTCTTGTGTTGAGTCCTACAAAGTGTTCATACTGTAGTTATTGTATTCATTACACACCAGCTGTTTCATTTTAACGTGCAGCTTAGTTGTAGTTTGAATTACCAAATTTGCAGGAGTTAAACAGGCTAGCAAGCTACGGAACTAATGTATTTCTTGTAAAGTGTATACAAACGAGTATGGAAGCTGGACAAAAAAGATGCCAAAAACCAACCACTTTCTTGTGGTATTGGACAGAAAGGAGGACTTTTGTTCTCCATTTGAAAATGCCGACGTTATCCGCACTTCTGTCGGATTCCAATCCATGCAAGTCATCCGAATCAGGTAATACTCCGACTTATATTCTTGTCTTCATGAAAGAAAGGACTCTATATGTGTTAAACATTATTGCATTATCATTAAAAACCTTTAATATGTTAACAAAAACGTATGTTTCATAAATAAAAACATATAAATGCTAGATACGAATGAGGTAGATCCCCTCGACTTGGTTAATCAAAAAGTAGCTTGCCTGCGGAAGAAGTTTGGGCACCCCTGCGATAGAACACCTTTGGGATAAATTAGAACGTGTCACAGTGTGTTGGTGACGAACCCCAAGATGCAGAGAAGGCAGGCTTTGTCCAGGAAAACATGATTTAATGTTCAAAATAAAAGGTAAAAACCACAAACCCGGAACTAGGTATAGCCAAAACTGAAAACAGGAACCAGCAAACAGAAAAACTAGAAATTGCTAATGGCTAACAAGAAAACATGAAACAAAAGAGCTAGAATTAGCTAACAGGAACAGCTTACCGATACGACGACAGCGACAAAGACAAGTAGTAGCACGACAGGTAGTAGCTGTAACGATATCGACAATACTCCAACAGCGAGTGGAGGACAAAGCAGGTTTAAATAGTATCTTGGGCGGTATAGCTCGGTTGGTAGAGCGGCCGTGCCAGCAACTTGAGGGTTGCAGGTTCGATCCCCGCTTCCGCCTTGCAAGTCAATGCCGTTGTGTCCTTGGGCAAGACACTTTACCCACATGCTCCCAGTGCCACCCACACTGGTTTAATTGTAACTTAGATATTGGGTTTCACTATGTAAAGCGCTGTGAGTCACCTGAGGAAAAAAGCGCTATATAATTATAATTCACTAATTCACACCTGGCTGATTGACACCAGGTGTGGCCAAGTGCCTATCAGCCACAGCTGAGGAGACACAGCACTCAGGGAGACAAACAGGAAATAGAACTAAAAGAAGAGCGCTGACAGGAAATACAACCAACACAGAGGAAAAACTAAAACACAACCTTGATAGAACGGAGACTGAGAGCTATGCCTTCTCGACCGACATCAATGTGTGACCTCACTTTTGGGAGAATGCTTGAATATTCCTGTGGTAAAAATGACCCTGTGCCAACTTTTTTGAAAGTTAATGATTATTTGCAAAAAAATACATAAAGTTTCTCAGTTTAAACAATAAAGGCCTACTGAAATGAGATGTTCTTATTCAAACGGGGATAGCAGGTCCATTCTATGTGTCATACTTGATCATTTCGCGATATTGCCATATTTTTGCTGACAGGATTTAGTAGAGAACATCAACGATAAAGTTCGCAACTTTCGGTGCTAAGAGAAAAGCCCTGCCTATACCGGAAGTCACAAACGATGACGTCACATATTTGATGGCTCCTCACATATTCACATTGTTTTTAATGGGAGCCTCCAACAAAAAGTGCTATTCGGACCGAGAAAACGACAATTTCCCCATTAATTTGAGCGAGGATGAAAGATTCGTGTTTGAGGATATTGATAGCGACGGACTAGAAAAAAAACAAAAAAAAAACGCGGTTGCATTGGGATGGAATCCGAAGTTTTTACACACATTTACTGGGTTAATTCTGGGAAATCCCTTATCTTTCTATTGTGTTGCTAGTGTTTTAGTGAGTTTAATAGTACCTGATAGTCGGAAGGGTGTCTCCACGGGTGTCTTGACGCCAATCTCTCAGGTGAGTCGATGGCAGCTATGGACGGCACAAGCTCAGCTTTTCTCCGGTAAGAACTGACTTTTTAACCACAATTTTCTCACCGAAACCTGCTGGTTGACATGTGGTCAGGATCCATGTTGGCTTGACCGCGCTCTGATCCATAGGAAAGTTTCACCTCCAGGAATTTTAACCAAGGAATCACCGTGTGTTTGTGTGGCTAAAGGCTAAAGCTTCCCAACTCCATCTTTCTACTGTGACTTCTCCAATATTAATTGAACAAATTGCAAAAGATTCAGCAACACAGATGTCCAAAAAACTGTATAATTATGCCGTTAAAGCAGAGGACTTTTAGCTGTGTGTGTGTGCAGCGCTCATACTTCCTAAAAACCTGTGACGTCTTGCGTACACGTCATCATTACCTGATGTTTCGAAGACGAAATTTAAAATAGTAATTTAGTAAACTAAAAAGGCCGTATTGGCATGTGTTGCAATATTAATATTTCATCATTGATATATAAACTATCAGACTGCGTAGTAGTGGGTTTCAGTAGGCCTTTAAATATCTTGTCTTTGCAGTGTTTTCAACTGAATTTACGTTGGAAAGGATTTGCAAATTATTGTATTTGTCACGACTACGGTTCATGTTTTGTTTTGGTCGTGCTATGTTTAGTTTTTTGGACATTTAGTTCTGTTTTGCATTTCCTTGTTTGTCTTGTTACCATGCCAACTGATTTAGTTTTCATCCGTCATGTCTGATCATGAGTTTTGTATGGCCATACCACCCTGAGCATCCCCAATCTCATCTGTTCTCAAAGCTAAGCAGTGTCTGGCCTGATTAGTACTTGGATGGGAGACTGCCTAGGAATACCAGGTGCTTTTGACCTTTGGACTCTAAGTTCCTTTTTATTTTTCACTCCCTGTTTTGTTACCATGAGATCAATCAGTTCACCTGTCTTGCCTCACACCTGTTTTCACTTATCATGTTCATTATTTAAGCCACAGTTACCAGGTAGTCAGTCTGGCAACATCACCTCCTTCACGACCTCGATTATCTGCTTCATGCCTTGCTATGCTGTTCATTTTGTCCACGTGTCATTCATGCCATAGCACAAGAGTTTTGTTTCATGTTTATAGTTTATAGCCTTTGTGCTAGTCTTTTGTTTCATAGCCCAAGTTTTGTACCTCCATTGTGAGCGCTTTTTGTTTGTTCCTGTTTTTAGTTTATGAGTAAATAAATTAAATATGTACCTACCTTCACGCCGTTTCCACTCCATTCGCTTCGCACCTCGGGAAAGCAACCCAAGACCAAGTCGTAGCCCAGAAGTAGGGAACCTATGGCTCTAGAGCTAGATGTGGCTCTTTTGATGACTGCATCTGGCTCTAAGATAAAACTTAGCTGACATTGTTTAACGCGATAATTATGAATGATTTCGCTGGCAATCCCTGTGCTAAAAACATTCTCATGCATTTAAATCCATCCATCCGTTTTCTACCGCACCTGTTCAAGAGGTCGCATTAATGGTAATAAGTATTTTATGTCACAATGGGGGGTGGGGGGGGGGGGGTGTCGCAGCTTGCTGCAGAATCATTCTCCCAGGAATGCAGACGGACTACTCGGGACATGGCATTTAAGTAAAAACATGATTTAATTTAAACTTAAAAAAATATAAACAAAAATCACTCACAGTGGAGGCACAACTTGGGCTAAGGAACAAAGCTAACGCATAAAAAGACTATGAACATAAATCAAACAAAACTTACTTGGCATGGCATGAAGCACGAAACTATGGCAAGGCATGAAACAAGTCAGCTAAGAAAAGATCACATTGACGCCAGGGCGACTGACTGGCAAAGACGAGCTTAAATACTGCCTCTGTTTAGTGCTCGGGAAGCAGGTGAGCGGGGATTTTGTCCACCAGAGACAGGTGGACGAAATGAGTAACCAAGGAAATAAGACAAGGGAGTGTAAAAAACAGGAACTTAAAGAGTCCAAAGAACAATCAGCACAAGGCCAAACAAAAACATGATCAACAGACATGACATTTGATTTATTATTGGTTAGCTTTAGAATAACAATGTTATTAAAAAGAACAAGAGACTTATTATACTCTAAAAATGTTGGTCGTACTTAAAAATGCACACATTTAGTTGTATTCAGTGTTAAATGAATGAATGAATGAATGAATGAATAGTTGATTTTGAGCCATGCAAACAAAACAAGAGAATGACATAGAATACAAAAGAAATATATAAATACATAATTTTTTACACCAACATTGAAAACATTACATGTGACTAATCTTTTGTAGCTGTCAGGATTGGCTCAAAAGGGGAGTGGGAAGAAGTAAACTTATTAGGTCCCACCCCTATACATATACAATATATATTTACAATATATAATACAATAATATAATTCAGTTCAGTGGTTGCTGCGTGGATGCTATATATTATCTATATATAATACATTTAAATTAACACACACTTGCATATATACATATGTACACACACATATATACAATTTATATATATATATATATATATATATATATATATATATATATATATATATAGGGGCTTCACGGTGGCAGAGGGGTTAGTGCGTCTGCCTCACAATACGAAGTTCCTGCAGTCCTGGGTTTAAATCCAGGCTCGGGATCTTTCTGTGTGGAGTTTGCATGTTCTCCCCGTGAATGCGTGGGTTCCCTCCGGGTACTCCGGCTTCCTCCCACTTCCAAAGACATGCACCTGGGGATAGGTTGATTGGCAACACTAAATTGGCCCTAGTGCGTGAATGTGAGTGTGAATGTTGTCTGTCTATCTTTGTTGGCCCTGCGATGAGGTGGCGACTTGTCCAGGGTGTACACTGCCTTCCGCCCGATTGTAGCTGAGATAGGCGCCAGCGCCCCCCGCGACCCCGAAAGGGAATAAGCGGTAGGAAATGGATGGATGGATATATATATCAATCAATCAATCAATGTTTACTTATATAGCCCTAAATCACTAGTGTCTCAAAGGGCTGCACAAACCACCACGACATCCTCGGTAGGCCCACATAAGGGCAAGGAAAACTCACACCCAGTGGGACGTCGGTGACAATAATGACTATGAGAACCTTAGAGAGGAGGAAAGCAATGGATGTCGAGCGGGTCTAACATGATACTGTGAAAGTTCAATCCACAATGGATCCAACACAGCAGCGAGAGTCCCGTTCACAGCGGAGCCAGCAGGAAACCATCCCAAGCGGAGGCGGATCAGCAGCGCAGGGATGTCCCCAGCCGATACACAGGCAAGCAGTACATGGCCACCGGATCGGACCGGACCCCTTCCACAAGGGAGAGTGGGACATAGGAGAAAAAGAAAAGAAACGGCAGATCAACTGGTCCAAAAAGGGAGTCTATTTAACTATTTAATATCTATATGTATATATATATATATACATATACATAATATGATATGGCTCTCACGGAAATACATTTTAAAATATTTGGCTTTCATGGCTCTCTAGCCTGACAGTATTCTGTTTTTATTTACGAATTACACAACGTGCAGACATCACTGGGTTTTGGGTTCCGCACAAGTGTAATGGGGCGTATTATTCTGAATGGTTTGATTGCGACGGCAGAAGTACCTTACGTAACACGGCAGAAACTAACAGTGAGGGTGCTCTGCGTCTCCCCGAGGAGTCTTTGTTGCAGAAACTCTCCATAAGAACAACAACTCCTTTTTTTGTATTCCTAAAAAGCCCCGTAAACACAGTCCCGTCGACCAAAAAAAAAAAAAAAAAATCTGGTTATTTAGTAGCTTTATTTTTGCGACCGTGGCCCTGTCAGCCGTGGGTGGTAATTAATTCCTCGCGAACAACACACATTTTAATCAGTTCCAAAAGAGCCATTAAAACATGGTACCTTTTATTCACGGCGGCTCTCGTATATAATTTAACGACAAACGCGGACTAGTCCCTGCTTCCTTTCGACGCCCCGTCGCTACGCGCCTCTCGTCGTCCCGGTTGGATTCCCGCTTTTATTCTCCTGCGACCTTGAAAATGTATTTTCCCGTCGAATCAGCAAATTCTCCTTATCGCTTTGTGACCCCGTGTGACCGCTGCCATTGTGGCTCCCTATAATTGCCGCGGGAAATATAACCTTCTCCGTTAATGGCGGCGCGGAGAATCACAGAGATTGGTCTCCGGCGGGGTCAATGAAGTAGAATCGTTTGAATGGAAATGCTTATTTCTACTTATCGTGGGGCTGGGCTGTGGCGCCCGTATGAAAGAATGAACATGCGAGTTCACCCCGCAGAGGACGGTTATGATAGCTGGCTGCAGTTTTACAGCATGAATAGTTAATATTTCATTGCTGGTATAATCTGGGGCTTCAAAGACATTTCCCGTGTTCCAATTAATGTCCGGGAATTCTCTGTTTATATGACTACCGTCTCCCTGGAAGCTCATGTAATGAACATATGTACATGCTAAAGTCTTACATGCACGCTGAGGTAATAGTTTGCAATTCTTTCAACCGTTTCCTGAAGTTATGCTCCAAAATGACGACTCGCTCCCTGGCATGATTAGTCACTTAAACACAATAGGCGCTGTTAAAAGCCTACTTAAAAGAGATTTTCTTATTCAAACGGGGATAGCAGGTCCATTCTATGTGTCATACTTGATCATTTCGCGATATTGACATATTTTTGCTGAAAGGATTTAGTAGAGAACATCGACGATAAAGTTCGCAACTTTTGGTCGCTAATAAAAAAGCCTTGCCTGTACCGGAAGTAGCAGACGATGTGTGCGTGATGTCACGGGTTGTGGAGCTTCTCGCATCCTCACATTGTTTATAATCATAGCCACCAGCAGCAAGAGCGTTTCAGACTGAGAAAGCGACGATTTCCCCATTAATTTGAGCGAGGATGAAAGACTCGCGGATGAGGAAAGTTAGAGTGAAGCAATAGGAAAAAAAGGGGGAAAAAAGGCGAAACATTTACTAGGATAATTCTGGAAAATCCCTTACCTGCTTATTGTGTTAAAAGTGTTTTAGTGAGATAATAAAGTCATACCTGAAAGTCGGAGGGCTGCAGTGACCGCCAGTGTCTCTGAGAGAAGCCAATGGAGGAGCCAAGATCACAGCTGCATTTTTGACAGCTGCTGCAGGAGGACACTAACTCCGCTCAAGTCTCCGGTAAGAACCGACTTAATATCACAATGTTCTCATCCAAAAACTGGCTGGTTGACATGTGGTAGAGAAATATGTTTGCTAAAGCTTCACAACAAAGAAAGAAACACCGGCTGTGTTTCGGTTGCTAAAGGCAGCTGCAATCCACCGCTTTCCACCAACAGCGTTCTTCTTTATAGTCTCCATTATTAATTGGACGAATTGCAAAAGAGTCAGCAACACAGATGTCCAAAATACTGTGTAATTATGCGATAAAAACAGACTACTTTCAGCCGTGAGTGGTGCTGGGAGAACATGTCCGCTCCAACCAATAACGTCACATGCACGCGTCAACATAAGCGTCATCATTCCGCAACGTTTTCAACAGGATACCTCGCGGGAAATTTAAAATTGCAATTTAGCAAACTAAACTGGCTGTATTGGCATGTGTTGCAATGTTAATATTTCATCTTTGATGTATAAACTTTTGTAGACTGCGTGGTCGGTAGTAGTGGGTTTCAGTAGGCCTTTAAGGCCAGTCACCTTCTGTGAGAACAGTGGTTGAGGTTTTGGTCACTGCAGATTCAAAATATATATCATCGGGATCGTATTGATATTAGAGTTGTACGGTATATATATATATATATATATATATATATATATATATAGTATAGTACCGCTGTCAGGTTCAAACACTGATGACATCGGTTAATCAGACAAGAAGCAAGGAACCAAGCAGAGACAGAGTTCAATTTAGCTCATGAGGAGAACGCACGGCGCTGAACACTTAGTCAAAGTCTCGCCCTACGCTCTAAGGTTCAGCTCCCACGTCCCTTTTTTTATTCAGAGTTCCATAGTCAACATCACTGAGGCCGCGTCTAAAAGGAGTGGTCACATATATTATGCAAAGCAGGTCCAGGACGCACAGTACGTGACGGAATGGGCTGGGGGCCTTATGATTTCGCCTTGTCCCTGATCCGTCTGCGTGCTGTCATCTTATCTTCGTTGAGGTCCTCGAAGTCTCTGTCTCGTCTGCGTGCTGTCATCTTATCTTCGTTGAGGTCCTTGAAGTCCTTGGCTGTTAGCGGGCTAAAACAAAGATAACATCTGTGGCCGAGGCCACCCCTCAGACAAGAAGTTTTGTCCTTGCATAGATTAGAAAAAGTCTACCTACAGCACAATTGCTTATAACTAAAGCAACAGACTTTAAGCATACTAAAGTTAGTGTGATAATATATACATATTATCTTTTTTCCTGCAAACCTCTTCGCGGGCCTTATCATTACACTGTGTAATGATAAGTGTGACCAGTAGATGGCAGTCAAACATAAGAAATATATGTAGACTGCAATAAAATGTGAAGAATAGACAAAATTCCCCCCCAAAAAACTTTGCAGTTCTTCTTTAAGAGTGAATTATTATCTTCTTTTTTACCTGCAAACCTCTTCACGGGCCTTATCATTACACTGTGTATTGATAAGTGTGACCAGTAGATGGCAGTCAAACATAAGAGATATGTGTAGACTGCAATAAAATGTCAACAATAGACAAAATCCCCCCCCAAAAAAACTTTGCAGTTCCCCTTTAAGAGTGAATTATTATCTTATTTTTTCCTGCAAACCTCTTAACGTGCCTTATCATTACACTGTGTAATGATAAGTGTGACCAGTAGATGGCAGTCAAACATAAGAGATATGTGTAGACTGCAATATAATGTGAACAATAGACAAAATTCCCCCCCAAAAAACTTTGCAGTTCCCCTTTAAGAGTAAACTATTATCTTCTTTTTTCCTGCAAACCTCTTAACGGGCCGGGCCGCCTGTGTTAACATTGATGCGAGCATCTAAAATTCACTTTAAAGGGGAACATTATCACAATTTCTGAAGGGTGACCAGTAGATGGCAGTCAAACATAAGAAATATATGTAGACTGCAATAAAATGTGAAGAATAGACAAAATTCCCCCCCAAAAAACTTTGCAGTTCTTCTTTAAGAGTGAATTATTATCTTCTTTTTTACCTGCAAACCTCTTCACGGGCCTTATCATTACACTGTGTAATGATAAGTGTGACCAGTAGATGGCAGTCAAACATAAGAGATATGTGTAGACTGCAATAAAATGTCAACAATAGACAAAATCCCCCCCCAAAAAAACTTTGCAGTTCCCCTTTAAGAGTGAATTATTATCTTATTTTTTCCTGCAAACCTCTTAACGGGCCTTATCATTACACTGTGTAATGATAAGTGTGACCAGTAGATGGCAGTCACACTTAAGAGATATGTGTAGACTAAAATATAATGTGAACAATAGACAAAATTCCCCCCCAAAAAACTTTGCAGTTCCCCTTTAAGAGTGAATTATCTTCTTTTTTCCTGCAAACCTCTTCACGGGCCTTATCATTACACTGTGTATTGATAAGTGTGACCAGTAGATGGCAGTCAAACATAAGAGATATGTGTAGACTGCAATAAAATGTCAACAATAGACAAAATCCCCCCCCAAAAAAACTTTGCAGTTCCCCTTTAAGAGTGAATTATCATCTTCTTTTTTCCTGCAAACCTCTTCACGGGCCAAATCATTACACTGTGTAATAAGTGTGACCAGTAGATGGCAGTCAAACATAAGAGATATGTGTAGACTGCAATATAATGTGAACAATAGACAAAAATTCCCCCCCAAAAAACTTTGCAGTTCCCGTTTAAGAGTAAACTATTATCGTCTTTTTTCCTGCAAACCTCTTAACGGGCCGGGCCGCCTGTGTTAACATTGATGCGAGCATCTAAAATTCACTTTAAAGGGGAACATTATCACCATTTCTGAAGGGTTAAAACCAATAAAAATCAGTTCCCGGAGCTTATTTTATTTTTCGAAGTTTTTCTCAAAATTTTGCCCATCACGCAATATCCCGAAAAACGGCTTCAAAGTGCCTGATTTTAACCGTCGTTATAGCCACCCGAATATTGTCCTGTGACGTCACTGCGTGAAGCCACCAGAAACAAATATAGCGGATAGCACAGAAAGGTATAGCATAGTAGCTCGGATCCAGACTCGGATTTCAGAGGCGCAAGCGGTTCAACAGATTACGCATGTATTGAAACGGATAGTTGGAGTGTGGAGGCAGATTGCGAAAACGAAATTGAAGAAGAAACTGAAGCTATTGAGCCTTATCACGACAGACAGCGGCAACAAGGAGGAATTGGACGATTGCCTTCTAACCAACGATTGCATCTTTTGACCACTGGTGCAACTTGAATCTGTCGATTGGTATGTGTTTGTTTGGCATTAAATGTGGGTGGAGGGAAAGGCTGGATGCAAATATAGCTACAAATGAGGCATAATGATGCAATATGTACATACAGCTAGCCTAAATAGCATGTTAGCATCGATTAGCATGTCGTGACCATTGATATGTCTGATTAGCACACTCCACGTAAGTCAGCTTGAATCCGTCTCAGTTCGTGTTGTTACACCCTCCGACAACACACCGACGAGGCATGATGTCTCCAAGGTACGGAAAACAGTCGAAAAAACGGAAAATAACAGAGCTGATTTGACTTGGTGTGTGTAATGTGTTTGAAAAAATGGCGGGTTGCTTCCCGTTGATGGCAGAGCTTCTCACCCTATCTCTAAAAGGAAACTCATTTCGGCCGCTTCTACCCGTGATCTTATCCTTTCGGTCATGACCCAAAGCTCATGACCATAGGTGAGGATGGGAATGTAGATCGACCGGTAAATTGAGAGCTTTGCCTTCCGGCTCAGCTCCTTCTTCACCACACAATTTCTGAAGGGTTAAAACCAATAAAAATCAGTTCCCAGCGGCTTATTTGATTTTTTGAAGTTTTTCTCAACATTTTACCCATCACGCAATATCCCGAAAAACGGCTTCAAAGTGCCTGATTTAACCGTCCTTATATCCACCCGTCCATTATCCTGTGACATCACAGCGTGACCACACAGAAACAAACGTGGCGGGTAGCACAGAATGTTATAGCGTTATTAGCTCGGATTCAGACTCGGATTTAAGCGCCGTGAACGATTCAAATGATTACGCATGTATCGAAACGGCTGGTTGGAGTGTGGAGGCAGGTTCCGAAAACAAAATGAAAGAAGAAACAGAAGCTTTTGAGCCATATCACAACGGGAGGAAGCGCGGACGAATTCGGCGATGGCCTTCTAACCAACGATTGGTATGTGTTTGTTTGGCATTAAATGTGGGTGGAGGGAAAGGCTGGATGCAAATATAGCTACAAATGAGGCATCATGATGCAATATGTACATACAGCTGGCCTAAATAGCCTGTTAGCATCGATTAGCTTGCAGTCATGCCGTGACCTAATATGTCTGATTAGCACATAAGTCAATAACATCAACAAAACTCACCTTTGTGATTTCGTTGACTTTATCGTTGGAAATGCATCTGCTTTGAGTGTCGCAGGATATCCACACATTCTTACCATCTCTGTCGTAGCATAGCTGTCTTCGGTAAAGTGTGCGGAACGAACGAGGGCCTTTCGCATCTTTTGACCACTGTTGCAACTTGAATCCGTCTCTGTTTGAGTTGTTACACCCTCCGACAACACACCGACGAGGCATGATGTCTCCAAGGTACCGGAAAACAGTCGAAAAAACGGAAAATAACAGAGCTGATTTGACTTGGTGTGTGTAACGTGTTTGAGAAAATGGCGGATTGCTTCCCGTTGTGACGTCACGGGTGAAAGGTCATTAAAAGGCGTTTAAATGGTCAAATTCACCCTTTTAGAGTTCGGAAATCGGTTAAAAAAATATATGGTCTTTTTTTCTGCAACATCAAGGTATATATTGACGCTTACATAGGTCTGGTGATAATGTTCCCCTTTAAATGAAACTCCAAAGTGCCTCACCTGCCTTGAACCTCATCGCCATGAAAACTACACACAGAAGTGCCCAAAGTCAGGTGTTGGAATTGAATCAGGGACCTCCTTGCTGTGACTCGCTGTTAAGGTAAATAAACCTAAATACCAGTTCCGTGCTGGTAAGGCCGTGAAATAAATAATCAATCAATCAATCAATCAATGTTTACTTATATAGCCCTAAATCACTAGTGTCTCAAAGGGCTGCACAAACCACAACACAAACCACTACCACATCCTCGGTAGGCCCACATAAGGGGCAAGGAAAACTCACACCCAGTGGAACGTCGGTGACAATGATGACTATGAGAACCTTGGAGAGGAGGAAAGCAATGGATGTCGAGCGGGTCTAACATGATACTGTGAAAGTTCAATCCATAATGGATCCAACATAGTCGTGAGAGTCCAGTCCAAAGCGGATCCAACACAGCAGCGAGAGTCCCGTTCACAGCGGAGCCAGCAGGAAACCATCCCAATCGGAGGCGGATTAGCAGCGCAGAGATGTCCCCAGTTGATACATAGGCAAGCAGTACATGGCCACCGGATCGGGTGGGAGAGTGGGACATAGGAGAAAAAGAAAAGAAACGGCAGATCAACTGGTCTAAAAAGGGAATCCATTTAAAGGCTATAGTATACAAATTAGTTTTAAGGTGAGACTTAAATGCTTCTACTGAGGTAGCATCTCGAACTGTTACCGGGAGGGCATTCCAGAGTACTGGAGCCCGAAATGAAAACGTTCTATACCCCGCAGACTTTTTTTTGGGCTTTGGGAATCACTAATAAGCTCCAAAAAATAATTACATTCCCATCTTTTGGTTGTTATGTAACCCGGACACGCAGAATGAAAGACTCTCCGGTGCAACCGCAAGGACGCCCGTCGACAAATCCGAGGTAATCTGCAAAGTCAAGGTCTACTTCAGTGGTAGACCTCACAGCAACGACTCAACCCCCAATCCATACTTGTATCGAACAGTGTGGGAAATAAACAAAGACATCGTCACCAACGTAAGGAAGACTTGTGCGGAATGGATCCGGTTTGCATGTGTTCTGCGTAGTAATCAATGGAAATTAAAAAAACGGAGTCCCCCATCAACACTTTAATATTGTGCACCAATAAGTTATGTGGGCCTAGAGGGAAAGGAGTCCTCCTCTGGGGTGTCGTTCCAAATTAATTGCTGCCTGCCTGACAGGTCTTCATTATTTTTGCGTCAATGTTTGAACATGCGTGCGAGGGACCAGTGGGGGGGGGGGGGGGGGGGTCAGCGTATCACCGAAAGGGGATTAATAAACGACGGAACAATTTTACTACGAGCACCTGCAGCTTTTTGGTTAATTAGTAAACAACATTGGCAAAGACAGGAAGTGGTTTTGGGTGAACCCAAAAGACGTGCCGACGTTAAAAAAAAAAGGGTTCCTTTAGGATTCATAAAAGCGGGAAAAAAACAAAGCTTGCAGGGATGGATGGAAGGAATGGAGGCGACCGATCTATTTGATGTTTAATCAATATTGCCCCGTTTAGTTCAGGCTACACCTGAGGGGGACAACTCCCCAATGAATTTGTGCCTGAGATTTACCAGGATAACTTTACTAGTATTAAGAATTGTTGCCCTAGGAACTTGTCTGCTTTTATACCACAATAATTATTAGGTCTTGGAAAAGCTGGAGCCCTTTACCGATGCCTCAATCAATCAATCAATGTTTATTTATATAGCCCCAAATCACAAATGTCTCAAAGGACTGCACAAATCATTACGACTACAACATCCTCGGAAG
Source organism: Nerophis ophidion (assembly GCF_033978795.1). Classification (NCBI taxonomy): domain Eukaryota; kingdom Metazoa; phylum Chordata; class Actinopteri; order Syngnathiformes; family Syngnathidae; genus Nerophis; species Nerophis ophidion. Next base: position 72,307,158 of record NC_084616.1, on the reverse strand, counting down.
AACCCACAAAAGGGCAAGGAAAACTCACACCCAGGGGGCAGGGAGAATTCACATCCAGTGGGACGCCAGTGACAATGCTGACTATGAGAAACCTTGGAGAGGACCTCAGATGTGGGCAACCCCCCCCCCCCCTCTAGGGGACCGAAAGCAATGGATGTCGAGCGGGTCTAACATGATACTGTGAAAGTTCAATCCATAGTGGCTCCAAGACAGCAGTGAGAGTCCCGTCCACAGGAAACCATCTCAAGCGGATCAGCAGCGTAGAGATGTCCCCAACCGATACAGGCGAGCGGTCCATCCTGGGTCCCGACGAGCGGTCCATCCTGGGTCTCGACTCTGGATGCCTCGGTTCTCGTAAGGTTTGTTTGGTCAGTTAGACCGCTCTCACTCTTGCGAGTCAACTCGAATGCGGTTCAATTCACTTAAACTATGTTGGGATATATTCTGTCTAGATATGATTAAGATAATGACGGATGAAGTGATTAAGAAACGTTTAGTATTTATATGCCTGTCAACCTCACCATCCACTCTTCCTTCGCTAGTGAACAACACTCCTAGGTACTTGAACTCCTCCACTTGGGCCAGGGTCTCCTACCCAAACCGGAGATGGCAATCCACCCTTTTCCGGGCGTGAACCATGGACTCGGACTTGGAGGTGCTGATTCTCATCCCAGTCCTTTCACGAACCGATCCAGTGAGAGCTGAAGATCCCGGCCAGATGAAGCCATCAGGACCGCATTGTCTGCAAAAAGCAGAGACCCAATCCCGCGGCCACCAAACCGTAACCCCTCAACGCCTTGACTGCGCCTAGAAATTCTGTCCATAAAAGTTATGAACAAAATCGGTGACAAAGGAAGAGTGGATGGTGAGATCGACAATGCAAACGCTGTATAGTTCCGTTGTGGTGAAGAAGAAGCTGAGCCGGAAGGCAAAGCTCTCAATTTACCGGTCGATCTACGTTCCCATCCTCACCTATGGTCATGAGCTCTGGGTCATGACCAAATGAACAAGATCACGGGTACAAGCGGCCGAAATGAGTTTCCTCCGCCGTGTGGCGGGGCTCTCCCTTAGAGATAGGGTGAGAAGCTCTGCCATCCGGAAGGAACTCAAAGTAAAGCCGCTGCTCCTCCATATCGAGAGGAGCCAGATGAGGTGGTTCTGCCACCCGAACGCCTCCCTCGGGGAAGAATATGTCCCCCGGCTGTCCTGGAAAGGCTTCAGCATCCCCCGGGAGGAGTTGAAGGAAGTGGCTGGGGAGAGGGAAGTCTGGGCTTTCCTGCTTAGGCTGCTGCCCCCGCGACCTGACCTCGGATAAGCGGAAGTAGATGGATGGATGGATTAAAGGAGTCATATTATTTATTTATTTTATTCTAGATGTAAAACTCTTCCTTGTGGTCTACATAACATGTAATGGTGGTTCTGGGACCAGGCTTTGTTCGATTTTATTTATTTATTTTCTCCCATTCCCCCCACTTGTTTACCTATATCTTACCTTTTTTGTAAGGTGCGCCGCAAGTTGACAGACCCGTCAGCGATCCTGTTCTGTCTCCCTGTAATGTTTGTCTGACCTTGAATGGGATTATGCTGAAAATTGTAATATTCCCCTCGATGTGGAGAAGCAGCGACTTTACTTTGATATCCTCCCGGACGACAGAGCTTCTCACCCTATCTCTAAGGGAGAGTCCTGTCAACGTGGGAGGAAACTAATTGTGGCCGCTTGTACCCGTGATCTTGTCCTTTCGGTTATAACCCAGAGTTCATGACCATAGGTGAGGGTGGGAACGTAGATCGACCGTTAAATTCAGAGCTTTGCCTTCCGGCTCAGCTCCTTCTTCACCACAACAGATCAATACAGCGTCCGCATTACCGCCTGTTTATCTCACGATCCACACTTCCCGCACTCGTGAACAAGACTCCTAGGTACTTGAACTCCTCCACTTGGGGCAGGGTCTCCTCTTCAACCCGGAGATGACATTCCACCCCTTTCAGGGCGAGAACCATGGACTCGGACTTGGAGGTGCTGATTCTCATCCCAGTCGCTTCACACTCGGCTGCGAACCGATCCAGTGAGAGCTGAAGATCCCGGCCAGATGAAGCCATCAGGACCACATCATCTGCAAAAAGCAGAGACCTAATCCCACGGCCACCAAACTGTAACCCCTCAACGCCTTGACTGCGCCTAGAAATTCTGTCCATAAAAGTTATGAACAAAATCGGTGACAAAGGAAGAGTGGATCGTGAGATCGACAGGCGGATCGGTGCGGCGTCGTCAGTAATGCAAATGCTGTATAGAGCCGTTGTGGTGACGAAGGAGCTGAGCCGGAAGGCAAAGCTCTCAATTTACCGGCCGATCTACGTTCCCATCCTCACCTATGCTCATGAGCTTCGGGTCATGACCGAAAAAACAAGATCACGGGTACAAGCGGCCGAAATGAGTTTCCTCCGCCGTGTGGCGGGGCTCTCCCTTAGAGATAGGGTGAGAAGCTCTGCCATCCGGGAGGAACTCAAAGTAAAGCCGCTGCTCCTCCATATCGAGAGGAGCCAGATGAGGTGGTTCTGCCACCCGAACGCCTCCCTCGGGGAAGAATGTGTCTCCCGGCTGTCCTGGAAACGCTTCGGGATCCCCCGGGAGGAGTTGGAGGAAGTGGTTGGGGAGAGTTAAGTCTGGGCTTTCCTGCTTAGGCTGTTGCCCTCGCGACCTGACCTCAGATAAGCGGAAGTAGATAGATGGAAGGATTAAAGGAGTCATATTATTTATTTATTTCTTCTAGATGTAAAGCTCTTCCTTGTGGTCTACATATCATGTAATGGTGGTTCTGGGACCAGGCTTAGTTCGATTTTATTTATTTATGTATTTATTTTCTCCCATTCCCCCCACTTGTTTACCTGTATCTTACCTTTTTTGTAAGGTGCGCCGCAGGTTGACAGACCCGTCAGCGATCCTGTTCTGTCTCCCTGTAATGTATGTCCGACCTTGAATGGGATAGTGCTGAACATTTTAATTTCCCCTCGATGTGGAGAAGCAGTGCCTTTACTTTGAGTTCCTCCCGGAGGGCAGAGCTTCTCACCCTATCTCTAAGGGAGAGCCTCGCCAACGGGGGAGGAAACTCATTTCGGCCGCTTGTACCCGTGATCTTATCCTTTCTGTCATAACTCAAAGCTCATGACCATAGGTGAGGGTGGGAATGTAGATCGACCGGTAAATTGAGAGCTTTGCCTTCCGGCTCAGCTCCTTCTTCACCACAACATATCGATACAGCGTCCGCATTACCGCCTGTCGATCTCACGATCGCTCTTCTCTCAATCTAGAACAAGACTCCGAGGTACTTGAACTCCTCCATTTGGGGCAGGGTCTCCTCCCCAACCCGGAGATGACACTCCACCCTTTTCCGGGCGAGAACCATGGACTCGGACTTGGAGGTGCTGATTTTCATCTCAGTCGCTTCACACTCGGCTGCGAACCGATCCAGTGAGAGCTGAAGATCCCGGCCGGATGAAGCCATCAGGACCACATCATCTGCAAAAAGCAGAGACCTAATCTTGCAGCCACCAAATCACAAAATTAACTCCTTTAATGCGCTCTATAATCCGGTGTGCCTTATATATGAAAAATATCAAAAATAGACCATTCCTTATAATCCGGTGCGCCCTATGTCCGGGAAAATACGGTATGTAATTCTTGGGCGTACCACTAGATCATGGGTGTCAAACTCTGGCCATATTTGGCCCACTGTGTAATTTCATTTGGCTCTCGAGGTAATATCAAATTAAGATTAGAGCTGGCCCGCCGGTATTATACAGGGTCGATGCCTCTGTAACACTGCATTCACAGCTGATACTCGTGAAATCAAATGAAATGAATTATATTTATATAGCGCTTTTCTCTAGTGACTCAAAGCACTTTACATAGTGAAACCCAATATCTAAATTACATTTAAACCAGTGTGGGTGGCACTGGGAGCAGGTGGGTAAAGTGTCTTGCCCAAGGACACAACGGCAGTGACTAGGATGGCGGAAGCGGGAATCGAACCTGCAACCCTCAAGTTGCTGACACGGCCGCTCTACCAACTGAGCTATACCGCCCCATACTCGTACCCTCACGATTTTCCCGGGAGACTCCGAATTTCTCCCGATTTCCACCCGGACAACAATATTGGGGGCGTGCCTTGAAGGCACTGCCTTTAACGTCCTCTACAGCCTGTCGTCACATCCGCTTTTACGCCATACAAACAACGTGCCGGCCCAGTCACAGAATAAATGCGGCTTTAACACACACAAGTGAATGCAAGGCATACTTGATCAACAGCCATAAGGGTCACACTGAGGGTGGCCGTATAAACAACTTTAACACTTTTACAAATATGCGCCACACTGTGAAGCCACACCAAACAAGATTGATAAACACATTTTGGGAGAACATCTGCACCGTAGCACAACATAAAATCAACAGAAAAATACCCAGGACCCTTGCAGCACTAACTCTTCCGGGACGCTACAATATACACCCATGCTACCACCAGACCCCGCTCCCCCAATTCTTATTTAAATGTTATTTGATATGCCATTTCTTTTTAAAATAATTATCATAATTTGAAACTCGATTTTGTATGTGACTATAAAGTTATATAAGCCTTGCGTGTTTAATATTGGGGCGGCATAGCTCGGTCGGTAGAGTGGCCGTGCCAGTAACTTGAGAGTTGCATGTTCGATTCCCGCTTCTGCCATCCTAGTCACTGCCGTTGTGTCTTTGGGCAAGACACGTTACCCACCTGCTCCCAGTGCCACCCACACTGGTTTAAATGTAACTTAGATATAAAGCGCTTCGAGCCACTAGAGAAAAGCGCTATATAAATATGATTCACTTCACACAATAGTCAATACAAAACTTGTTTGGGTCCCTATTAAAAGGTTAATTTGTTCAACCTTGGCCCGCGGCTTTGTTCAGTTTTAAATTTTGGCCCACTCTGTATTTGAGTTTGACACCCCTGCTCTAGATCAGGGGTCGGGAACCTTTCTGGCTGAGAGAGCCAAGAAGCCAAATATTTCCACAAGTATTTCCGTAAGAGCCATATAATATTTTTCTTAACACTGAACACAACTAAATGTGTGCATTTTTAAGTAAGACCAACATTTCTAGGGTATAAGAGGTCTCTTATTCTTTGTAATAACATTGTTATTCTGAAGCTAACTGTGGAGGGGGTGTGGCCTGGGGGCCTGCAGTGAACTGGGGTGTGCCAGGACAGGCCTCGAAATCAGCAACAGGTGCCTAGATAGTCCACCCGGGCCTTGATATCTAATCACCTGTCGCTCTGTTATAAGCAGCAACCAGTAGGAGAGACAGGGTTGGGGCTGGATCCAGAGCGCGAGCGAGAACGAAAGACAAAAATACAATTGCTGGACAGCAACTGAGAGACTTATTGAAAAATAAAACAATATTGTAACCCTGAAACAGGCTCTCATGTCGGTGGTTGGTGGTCTGAAGAACCCCCAGAGAGGCAAGCCCCACACTAACCAATAAAAAATAAATAACTTATTACCATTACGCAACCACTTGAACAGGTGCGGTAGAAAACGGATGGATGGAATAAAAATGCATGAGAATTTTTTATGTTTTGAACGTTATTTTTAACACTGTGATTACAAGTGGAATTATTCATTACTTATCCTGTTAAGCAATGTCAGCTGAGATTTATCCGAGAGCCAGATGCAGTCATCAAAAGAGCCACATCTGGCTCGCGAGCCATAGGTTCCCTACCCCTGCTCTGGATGGAGCACAGTTTGAGGACCCCAGCACCCATTGTGAAATTATATTTCGACTTTAAAGCCAGAAGGAACGTAATGCTCTCAGGTGACTGAAGGTAAACAAATTGCATCCAAGTGTACACTAAGTATTGTTGACAAACAATATTTAGAGGGGGAAAGGATTTATCGGAATGGGAATTAAAAGGGATGACTTCATGCAAAATGCCTTTCTGCTTTGAATTAAAAATAAAAGCGTCCAAAACATCAGCTTAACCTTTTTTTTTTCTTTGCACAGTTGTAAGACTTCATGTTTTTCCTTCCTCCATGTTCACTAGAAAAAAACAAAAAAAACACTCATCTTAATCGGCCCCATTTAACCGCTGTGAGAATGAAACGTTAAGAGCAATCAAACACAAGAACTTGCTCCCCTGCAGCTCTGCATCACACACAAAAAAAAGGTTTGTCTTGTTTTGATGGCCATGTTTTAACCTGAAGCTCCGCCACTGACCGATGCGCGATCGTTTTTTTTTTTCTTTTTTCTCGGCTTTCTTTATTGTTATCAAGCCTGAAAGATTTTCTTCTGGTAGACCGCTCAAACTCCCAATATTGACCGTTATCTCCCCACTCTACCCGTCCCATTCATTCCTCTTCAACCTATTAGAACTCAGCCCGTTATTGGCGACCTTGAGAGGAAAAACAGATATGAAATAAAAGTAATGTTTGCCTATTCCCATTCCTGATAGTCCACATGTCAATTTGGATCCATTTGGGCGGGGGTCAGCAACTTTAGCGCCGCCCTAGTGGCTCCATAGACCTCTTTCAGAGATGTGTGCAAAAAAATATATATTTTTGGTTTTATTATTGTGGAAGTTGCTGTCTTGCGGCTTGTGTCAAAGTACACAATCGTACAGATTTGACAAACGGTTTATTGTTTTTCAACACAACTATCAAATATTAATAGATTCCCTTTTTAGACCAGTTGATCTGCCGTTTCTTTTCTTTTTCTCCTATGTCCCACTCTCCCTTGTGGAGGGGGTCCGGTCCGATCCGGTGGCCATGTACTGCTTGCCTGTGTATCGGCTGGGGACATCTCTGCGCTGCTGATCCGCCTCCGCTTGGGATGGTTTCTTGCTGGCTCTGCTGTGAACGGGACTCTCGCTGCTGTGTTGGATCCGCTTTGGACTGGACTCTTGCGACTGTGTTGGATCCATTATGGATTGAACTTTCACAGTATCATGTTAGACCCGCTCGACATCCATTGCTTTCCTCCTCTCCAAGGTTCTCATAGTCATCATTGTCACCGACGTCCCACTGGGTCATTATTGTCACCGATGTCCCACTGGGTGTGAGTTTTCCTTGCCCTTATGTGGGCCTACCGAGGATGTCGTAGTGGTTTGTGCAGCCCTTTGAGACACTAGTGATTTAGGGCTATATAAGTAAACATTGATTGATTGATTGATTGACTTTCCATTCTCTCTCCAAACTTTCCTCCTTCTCCTGCACCCGGCCGCTTGTCTTAAAGACAACAGGTGATTAGATTAAGACGTACCACCTGTGGAATCGAATCACCTGCCAGCTGTGTCTCGCCGTCAGCACGTGCCCCGCCCTTGCCCGATGGCGCTCGTCCTCAGCACCACGAACAGCGGCGGTGACCTTTTCTCCTAGAATGACAAACATGACACAAACCTTCCTATTTGTTAGAAATCCCACTTTTTATATTAACAATGCTTCACTAATGGCAAACACTGTTTTGTCCTACTATTTCCAGCTATCCATGAACTAATCATAGTTTGTTTACATGCACAACTTTTTCCGATGCTGCCACAGAAAGACGTGTTTTATGCCACTCCTTCTATCTTTCATTTTGTCCACCAAACATTTTATGCTGTGCGTGAATGCACAAAGTTAAGTTAAAGTTAAAGTACCAATGATTGTCACACACACACTAGGTGTGGCAACATTTGTCCTCTGCATTTGACCCATCCCCTTGTTCACCCCCTGGGAGGTGAGGGGAGCAGTGGGCAGCAGCGTTGTCGCGCCCGGGAATCATTTCTGGTGATTTAACGCCCAATTCCAACCTTTGATGCTGAGTGCCAAGCAGGGAGGCAATTGGTCCCATTTTTATAGTCTTTGGTATGACTCGGCCGGGGTTTGAACTCATAACCTGCCAATCTCAGGGCGGACACTCTAACCACTAGGCCACTGAGTAGTTTTGTTGTTTTTATTGATTTGCTGGAGTGCTTATCGGGCAAATTTGGTCAATCCATGTGCAGAGGTTTCCTTTTTGTGGTGGGTTATTCTGATGCCAACAGATCTTGTTGACCCCGGTAGACAGTTTGAATCATGTTTTTAATTGATATGTACCTCGGACTCTCCAGTCCGGCGTGTCTCTGCTTTTCAATGTGTGTCTCGCTCTGCTCTCCAGTCCCTCTGTCACTCTGCTCCGACTCCCACCACGTGTCTCGTACCGGCTGCTGCTAATAAGTGATTAGATAATTAACCCCAGGTGGGCAATCTACTCACCTGCCGCTGGCTTCGAGGCCGGGCCATACACACCCCATTCCTGCAGGAGGCGTGCCGACCACGCCCTCCTCCACATCATGACTGCAAGCTAATCGGTGCTAACATGGTAAATAGGCTAGCTGCATCTACATATTGCATCATTCTGCCTCATTTGTAGGTATATTTGAGCTCATTTAATTTTTGTTACTTATGTCCTCTGTGTAATTACTTTATGGATGGATGTCTCATGACACATTATCTGTATGTAATATTACCCAGCTCCCAAAGATGGTAATATATCCATTAAAAGACACATCTTGGACACACACATCTATACCTTTGCCCATTCTGAGCCAGTAATTTCCAGAACTTATCTCATCCTGTAAGAAGACTCCATTTTACTAATGATTTCCAATGTTTAAATACAAAATTTGTCAAAGATTGGCATCAGCTTTTGATAGTAGGCTAATATAGCTAATATAGACATTATTACGGCATGTGTTGCTTTCATTATAACACTTGTATAAGACTTTTAAAGGCCTACTGAAATTAGGTTTTCTTATTTAAACGGGGATAGCAGGTCCATTCTATGTGTCATAATTGATCATTTCACGATTTTGGCATATTTTTGCTGAAAGGATTTAGTAGAGAACATCGATGATAAAGTTTGCAACTTTTGGTGCTGATAAAAAAGCCTTGCCTGTACCGGAAGTAGCAGACGATGTGCGCGTGACGTCACGGGTTGTGGAGCTGCTCACATCCTCACAGTGTTTACAACCATGGCCACCAGCAGCGAGAGCGATTCGGACCAAGAAAGCGACGATTTCCCCATTAATTTGAGCGAGGATGAAAGATTTGTGGATGAGGAAAGTGAGAGTGAAAGACTAGAAAAAAAGGAGCGATTCAGATGTTAATAGAAACATTTACTAGGATAATTCTAGAAAATCCCTTATCTGCTTATTGTGTTACTAGTGTTTTAGTGAGATTATATGGTCGTACCTGTACAACCTGAAAGTCGGCCCAGCACCTTTCTTCAGCACCAGTCGACGGGTGGTGGCGATGCCCATCTCTGCCCTTCACCAGGGACCCTCTTCGAAACACGATCTTTCGAAATGATTGCTGCACAATACGCTGTAGTTTATGTGTGTGGTCCAATCCAACCGCATTCGCTTGACCGCTCTGTTCCATAGTAAAGCTTCACCGTCATCTTTCGGGAATGTAAACAATGAAACACCGGCTGTGTTTGTGTTGCTAAAGGCAGCTGCAATACACCGCTTCCGACCTACAGCTTTCTTCTTTGATGTCTCCATTATTCATTGAACAAATTGCAAAAGATTCAACAACACAGATGTCCAGAATATTGTGTGATAATGCGATGAAAACAGACAACTTTAAGCTGGGAACGATGCAAGAACAAAATGTACTCTAAAATGCGTGACGTCGTCATAACGCGACGTTTCAGCAGGATACTTCGGCGTAAAATTTCAAATTTGCAAATTAGTAAACTATCGTATTGGCATGTGTTGCAATGTTAATATTTCATCATTGATATATAAACTATCAGACTGCGTGGTCGGTAGTAGTGGGTTTCAGTAGGCCTTTAAAGTCATTTTGATAGTAGGCTAATATAGCTAGTAATGACACATACATCATGTGTTGCCTTCATTATAACACTTATATAAGGCTTTTAATTTTTTGTTGTTTTTTTGGTCCAATATGGCTCTTTCAGCATTTTGGGTTGCCGACCCCTGCATTAGGGGCATTACTTGAGAGTGTCGTCGAACTGCAACTCAGTCAATATTTGCTTTAGACCAGGGGTGTCAAACTCAAATACAGAGTGGGCCAAAATTTAAAACAGAACGAAGCCGCGGGGCGAGGTTGAACAAACTAATCCTTTAATAGGGACCCAAACAAGTTTTGCATTGAATATTGACCAAGCAAGGCTTATATAACTTTATAGTGACATGCAAAATCAAGTTTTAAATAATAATATTTAAAAAAATATCAATGTCATATCAAATAAAATAAAAATACAAATTGAATGCCTCTTTTCGGCGGCGGGTTGGAGTTGGGGCGGGGTTTGGTGGTAGCGGGGGTGTATATTGAAGCGTCCCGGAAGAGTTAGTGATGCAAGGGTTTCTGGGTATTTGTTTGGTTGTGTTTATGTTGTGTTACGGTGCGGATGTTCTCCCGAAATGTGTTTGTCATTCTTGTTTGCTGTGGGTTCACAGTGTGGCGTATATTTGCAACAGTGTTAAAGTTGTTTATACGGCCACCCTCAGTGTGACCTGTATGGCTGTTGACCAAGTATGCCTTGCATACACTTGTGTGTGTGTATGAGCTGCATATATTATGTGAGTGGGCCGGCACGCTGTTTGTATGGAGGAAAAGCGGACGTGGCGACATGTAGAGAACGCCAAAGGCAGTGCTTTTACGGCCTGCCCCCAATATTATTGTATGGGTGGGAATCGGGAGAAATTCGGGAGGGGCACTGAACTTCGGGAGTCTCCCGGGAAAATCGGGAGGGTTGACGAGTATGAGTGTTAGTGATGAATGCGGTGTTACAGCGGTGGGCCAGCTCTAATGTTAATTTGATATTGCTTCAAGGGCCAAATGAAATTACACGGCGGGCCAGAGTTTGACACCCATGCTTTAGATGGTCTTTGTTGATGAAGCTGAATGTACGAATGTATGATTTAAGCGTGAAACACACGCACCTGTCTCATTTCAAACAAAGTCCAGCACAGCACCATACGTGCTCACACTCAGCAGCTCTTGAAGCTGCAGAAAAAGTTGTTAGTCATTAAACGGCGATTGATTATTGCTCCATCCCACATATTGTGTGGGATTTTTTTTTTTTAATACCAGTTTGTGGTTTTTAAAATAATCTGAGCCACAGGCAGATTTTTACACATACACACACAAAAAAAGGTCAAACCATGAGACGCAAGATCTCGGTCTATTTTGTGAGACTTGCAGCTCTCTGAGACTCTAAAACTGAGGTAGAGATGGAGCGGGGACCCTCTTTTTATGGTACTTTTCGGGCTACACCCACCAAATTTTGGAGGAAATAAATATATTACCACTGGACCGTAAACGGCAAATATGTTCCGGTACGGAATATTTTTATAAATGTTTATTATAAACATTATATATTATACCTTACTTGTTTCCAAACAGTGCCTTTAACACAAGGCAGTAAAACGGCTGCCTTGAACAAAACAGAAGTCGTGTAATGGACCAATAGCTGTGTAAGCTAACTCTCCAATCAACTAAACAGACTCAATAACGCCATGGTGATGTCTTGGTGAATTTACGAAACTGAAACAATATAAAAATAATGCAGTAGTAGGTTACTAATACTAACACTGACACGAGCATATTCGCTAATGCTAACCACGCCAGCTTGATTACATTATTATATCAGGTACACGTATGCATGTAAACACTACTGTACTGTAGTTATATTGGAAAACATACAAACGTTGCTTGGAGTGATGAATGAAGAATCCTTTTGAGCAGAAACGCAATACGGACGATTAGACAAAACGGGATGTATTTTCGGTTCAACGCACGAAACAGGAAGTACATTTTTAACCCGCAGTAAGCAAACTCATCCAAAAGAAGGCACCACAAAAAACAACACACCTTTTTTGTCTGTGTTAAACTATTTGTTGAATACAAATCCATAAATGAGCTGCATTTTTTTTTCAAGCCGCAGGGTTCCAAGTGTAGGAAAAATGTAGTGGCCTATAGACAAAAAAATATGGTATACATATCTTGTATAAAATATTTTTAATTAAAGATGTCCGAAATGTACCTTGTTATTCTGCAATACTAAGTGTGGAGGGGGCGTGGCCTGCGGACCTGCAGCAAAACTGGGTGTGCCAGGACCGGCTTTGAATTCAGCGACAGGTGTTCTGATGACCCACCTGGGCCTGATTACCTAATCACCTGTTGCACTGTCAAAAGGCAGCAGCCGGTCCTGGCACAGCACATCCCGTTTTGCTGCAGGTCCGCACTAAGATATTCAAATAATACTGCCGAGCGCTGCTAACTGCTAGCTGGCAACTATCTAGCTAGCTATCCTAAATGCTAACATGAATAGAATAATACAAATAATATGAATGAATGTGTGAATGTGAAAATGCTTGGTGTTGATCGAAAGTGCCATAGGTGCAAGATGGCAGCTGTGGCAAAAAATGTAGCTTACCACCGTCAATGTGTGAATTTGGAGTGAATGACTGATGGGTTCTCGGTTCTCTGTGTAAGGTGCTTTGAGTGCCTAGAAAATCACTATAAAAATGTAATGCATTATTAGTATTAGTTATGTTCTTATTTTAAACAACGAGTAGGGTCGCCTATCTCAGCTGCTTTTGGGCGGAAGGCGGGGTACAATGCAGCTGAGATAAGCTCCAGCGCCCCCCGAGACTCCAAAGGGAATAAGCGGTAGAAAATGGATGGATGGATGGAGTAGGGTCCCCATGCCACTGCTATTTGTAAACTACACTACAGTGTGTTAGACTAATGGTAGTGTTTTTAAATGTGTTTTAAATTTGTGAAAACATTGAAGAAATATATTTTTCTATAAAGTCTAATCAACCAAAAATGTCAGGAACCCCCTATTGAAAAACTCTCCTTCAACTGGGGAACTAGACTGGACAGGACTGGAATGAAGCCTGCAGTGCCTCAAACTGGAAGTCTCTGCAGAGAGTGGTGAGGACGGCGGAAAAGATCATCAGGACTCTTCTTCCTCCTATCCAGGAGATCGCAAAAAGCCGCTGCCTGACCAGGGCTCAGAAAATCTGCAGAGACTCCTCCCACCCCCACCAAGGACTGTTTTCACTGCTGGACTCTAGAAAGAGGTTCCGCAGCCTCCAAAAAACAGAACCTCCAGGTTCAGTAACAGCTTCTTCTCTCAGGCCGTAAAACTCTTCAACGCATCATAATAATCCCCTTAATTACCCCCCCAAAAAATGGATTAACTCGCTGGAGTAAAAAGACAATATAACATACATCCATAAACCTGGATGCATATGAAAAAGTGCAATATATTAATCTGTACAGTAATCTATTTATTTATATCTGCACCTTATTGCTTTTTTATCCTGCACTACCATGAGCTAATGCATGGGTGTCAAACTCTGGCCCGCGGGCCAAATTTGGCCCGCCGTGCAATTTCATTTGGCCCTTGAGGCAATATTAAATTAACATTAGAGCTGGCCCGCCGGTACTATACAGTGGCAGAGCCGCAGTAACACTGCATTCGCCGCTAATACTCATACTTCCCAACTCTCCCGATTTTCCAACCATTCTCCCGAATTTCTCCAGATTTCCACCCGGACAACAATAGGCACTGCCTTTAGCTTTGTCTACAATATGTTGTCATGTCCGCTTTTCCTCCATACAAACAGCGTGCCGGCCAAGTCACATAATATATGCGACTTATACATACACTTAAGTGAATGCCAGCATACTTGGTCAACAGCCATACAGGTCAGACTGAGGGTGGCCGTATAAACAACTTTAAGACTGTTACAAATATGCGCCGCACTGTCAACCCACACCAAACAAGAATGACGTACACATTTCGGGAGAACATCCGCACCGTAACACAACATAGACACAACAGAACAAATACCCACAACCCCTTGCAGCACTAACTCTTCCGAGACACTACAATATGCACCCCCCGCTAACACCTAACCCCGCCCCCCGCCACCATAAATCTTGTTATTTTAAGATTTATTAGCCTGTGGAAAAATGTTGATAGCTACCTCAGAAGGCTGCAAATAGAAAAGAGGCATTAAATGTTTTATTTAAATGTTATTAATTTTACCATTGATGTTTTTTCGTTGTTTTTTTTTTTTAGTTGATTTTGCACTATTAAGTTATATAATTATTACTTGTTCCATATTCAGTGGTAAAGCAAATCAGTGGAGCAAACAGCAATATTTAACAATTTATTCATGCACTTTTTCTGGCTACTTCAAGGCTTGAATGTTTGATTCATTCATTATTATTATTTTATTTTCAAATGTATTATTAGCCTGTGGAAAAAGTTTACCTCAGAAGGCTGCAAATAGAAAAGAGTCATTCAATTTTTATTAAAATTTCATTTGATATACCATTGATATTCTTTAAATTATTATCATCATTATTTGAAACTGGATTTTGTATGTCACTATAAAGTTATATAAGCCTTGCTTCTTCAATATTTAATGCAAAACTTGTTTGGGTCCCTATTAAAAGGTTAATTTGTTCAACCTTGGCCCGCGGCTTTGTTCAGTTTTAAATTTCGGCCCACTCTGTATTTGAGTTCGACACCCCTGAGCTAATGCAACACAATTTTGTTCTTATCTGTACTGTAAAGTTAAAATTTTAAATGTCGATAAAAAGGAAGTTTAAGTCTTAAAAGACAGTATATTCTTAGATGGGAAAGTGAGTAAAAAGGAATATATTTCATTTTTGTAAATATTTACATATATATATATAAAAATTATACAAATATAAATATATAAATTAATATAATTAATATAATTAATAATATAATTAATATAATTATAATAATATAATTAATATAATTAATTAAAATGATATAAATTATATAAATATAACAATTATATAAATATATAAAAATTATATAAATATATACAAATATATATAAAAATCTCCTGATGATTGAGGGAACCCCTCATGAAACAGTTCTGTAGAGATGAAGTAGGCTTGTGATTTTTCTCACACCTACATATTGCGCTCTAACCACGGTATCGAGCACTATTCTCTGGATAATATATATATATATATATATATATATATATATATAAAGATTATATATATAAAGATTATATTTTATTTATATTATTATAATATAAAGTAAAAACTTTTCAATAAAAAATTGTGCTAAAGGTGTGGTTTAATTGTAGTTGATACGTCTTCTAACACTATTAGGGATATATAACTTTTTCCGACATGGACACGCGTCAATCATCGGCTTCAGAAACGACTACAAAAAGGTCTGTTTTTTTTAGTTTTTTTTATGTAGACAGACAAAAGAAAAAAAGAGCCCAAACATAACCAAACACGGGCGACAGTTTTGTGAAAATTGACAAACATTTGTCGCATCAGTTTTTTGTCACTGCTGGCAAACGGCGAGGGTTGATGACATAGAAAAACTGTAGTGACGTGCGAATGCTAAATTTCTACCATGGCGCTAGATGCTTAAGCCAAAGGGGGAGGGTTAAAAAAACTGGGTAAGAAGGAGAATTGGATTGAGCCTAAAGCTCCCGAGTACTAATGTGCCTTGTCAGCATGCATAGATGCATAGTCCTTGCAACTGAGGCTATATTTACACACGTACTGTACGTGTGTTGGTATTTTTAGAAAACAAATCTCCACGCACACCAGTCATGCACATGCAAACACTTTTGTAGACCAAGCGCAAAAGGCGGAGCTATATCCCCCAGATTATGTGAGGTTATTGAGTACAATGTCATCAGTGGACATGGAATGATATAGTGAAGCAGAGTTACACCTAAATATAAAACAAAATATACAAAAAGCCAAAAAATAAAAAAAATAGGTATTAAAGTTTTATTTCTGCTTAGTTTTCCGAAACAAAGTCAACTTTTGCCTGACCAAAAGATATGGTTGCAGGAAAAGAAACTAAAACAGACTAAAATACGAGTGTGGAGATTAGATTGCCCAGCTGGGACTAGTTGTCTGATCACTTGTTGTTCTTATCAATCGCGGCTGGGAGCAGAAGGAGGAGGAAGGCTTGGAGGGATGGAAATTGATGAGACGGACTGAAAAGTCAAGAATCGTGCCAACCCATTTGATGAGCAATACAACTTTATTGAACTCTGAACGTCGGACTTTAGTGTATGTCTGTGATCAGCAGACCCCACGAGGAGGCAACCTCCATAACGAGCTTTGTTGGTTCATTGACGGCGCTCCTAGGCCCTGTCTACTTTAAGCCGGATAACCCCTTAAACAAATATTTATTTAGACTGATTCCCGTGTCAGCCACACTAAACCATGGTTTAAGGTCGCCCTCCATGGATCGTTTTTAACACGGGTAAGTACGCCGTCTATTTCTTGAATCTCCAACTCTTAGTTTTGTGTGGACTTATCGATCGTTCACAAACTAAGTTCAGAAGTGACGCCAGATAGAACGCGCCATAGTCAGTTTCATCGCAACCGGTTTCGTAACTCAGAGCTGATCACTGGAAAGATGGAGGCGAGTCACCCAGACATGCCCTTGTTTTTCCTTCTTTTACATCAGGGGTCGTCAACCTTTACCACTCAAAGAGCCATTTGGACCCGTTTCACAAAATAAAGAAATCAATGGGAGCCACAAAACTCTTTTGAAATTTAAAATGATATAACAATGCGTACAAATATTTTTTTGCTTTGTGCTATGTATAAACCAGGGGTCTCAGACCTGCCGCCCTCACCTTATTTTGAAAATGTAATGTTATCTAACAGCTTGTCAGCCCAGTCTCACGTGAGTGACTGCAAGGCCTACTTGTTCAACAGCCATACATGTTACACTGAGAGTTGTGATATAAACAACTTTAACACTCTTACTAATAAGCGCCACACTGGGAACCCACACCAAACAAGAATGACAAACAAATTTCGGAAGAACATCCGCACTGTAACACACCATAAACACAACAGAACAATTACCCAGAATCCCATAGGATAACATGATTTAATAAAGAAACTAAAACAAGAACAAACCAAAGGGGTACAACAAAAGCGCGCACGAGGCGGATAACCAACTAAGAGAGCTAGCACGGGAGCTAGAAAACAAAAGGAGCTTTGCATGGAAGCTAGCAAAAACAAAAAGAGCCTAACGTGGAAGCTAGCGGGTAGCGGGCAGGAAAAACAGAAGTCGTACTTGTAATATGAAAACAAACTGGAAGCAGGGAACAAAAGCAACACGTGACAAAGAAGTTAGGAAAGTTGGCAATAAATACTGATAAAGTTGAGGAATGCTCATCAAACACTTATTTGTAATATCCCACAGGTGTGCAGGCTAATTGGGAACAGTTGGGTGCCATGATTGGGTATAAAAACAGCTTCCCAAAAAATGCTCAGTCTTTCACAAGAAAGGATTGGGGCGAGGGACACCCCTTTGTCCACAACTGCGTGAGAAAATAGTCAAACAGTTTAAGAACAACGTTTCTGAAAGTGCAATTGCAAGAAATTTAGGGATTTCAACATCTACGGTCCATAATATCATCAAAAGGTTCAGAGAATCTGGAGAAATCACAGAAACCAACACTGAATGACCGTGACCTTCGATCCCTCAGACGGCACTCTATCAAAAACCGACATTAATCTCTAAAGGATATCACCACATGGGCTCAGAAACACTTCATAAAACCACTGTCACTAAGCTACAAATATTTAACAAGGAGTGACAATACATAACAATAATCCAGCACTCGACTGGAGGACAAAACAGGTACAAATAGGAGTTGGCTGATTGACACCAGGTGTGGCCAGGTGCCAATCAGCCGCAGCTGAGGGGAAACAGCGCACAGGGCGGAAAAAAAAACAGGAAACCGACAAAATAAAAGCGCTGACAGGAACTAAGGACAGGAAATACTCACACACACAGAGGAAAAACTCAAACAATATGATCAAAATACTACTGTATTACTATACATCTTGTATAACTTGTTATATATACTGCTCGCCTGTGTATCGGCTGGGGACATCTCTGCGCTGCTGATCTGCCTCCGCTTGGGATGGTTTCCTGCTGGCTCCGCTGTGAACGGGACTCTCGCTGCTGTGTTGGATCCGCTTTGGACTGGACTCTCGCGACTGTCTTGGATCCATTATGGATTGAACTTTCACAGTATCATGTTAGACCCGCTCGACATCCATTGCTTTCCTCCTCTCCAAGGTTCTCATAGTCATCATTGTCACCGACGTCCCACTGGGTGTGAGTTTTCCTTGCCCTTATGTGGGCCTACCGAGGATGTCGTAGTGGTTTGAGCAGCCCTTTGAGACACTAGTGATTTAGGGCTATATAAGTAAACATTGATTGATTGACTGATTGATTGATATGTCCGGAAAAAAAAAAAAAAGCCACAATCACAGTTTTGGAAGTGCAGCGGATCGGGTTGAGCGCCCAAAGAATACACCGTGGCGGTCCCCTGGTTTCTCCTCAGAAGAGATGGCACTCAAGCAAAAGGCTATTTATCAGTTCGACACACCCTCTGGATAATTTATGGCGTTTATACAATGGCACCCATCCCGCTGGAAACCCCAATGTCCTCCCAGCTGCCAGCACCACTCAGGTAAATCAAAGTGACTCTTCCACTGAATGAGGTATGTAAAACCATTAGGGCAAATTGCAGCTGCCAAAATGGCCTGCTGCTCCCCCGCACATTGTGCTGCAAAAACTGTGGGCGTCACGTATTACCTGGCGGAGACTCGTCGGGCTTTTAAAGGAGAGGTCGCTTGTCACATAGGCAGCTTTGTAGTTAAGTGAGGAAATCTCAAGAGAAGCCTGACTAATGGCTCGATATTGATGTGCGTCCACATATTTGTGTTGTCTCCGTGACCTTTCGGCGTTAATGCTGTTTGCCATGGTTGCCCGTGCATTGTGGGTACTTAACTGTGCTTATTTTGCACCGGGCGGTCCTCCCGTGGGTCGGTTTGCTATTACCTCGGTCTGCAGCTTTGCCAGCCGGTTGTTGCGATCCGTGTCTCGGATCTTCAAATATTATTGTTTATTTTTCCATCTTTGTTCTCATTCTCCGTCTGATACGTTTATTTCCCGTTTAGTCCATCACGCATCCATCCATCCATCCATCATCTTCCGCTTATCCGAGGTCGGGTCGCGGGGGCAACAGCCTAAGCAGGGAAACCCAGACTTCCCTCTCCCCAGCCACTTCGTCTAGCTCTTCCCGGGGGATCCCGAGGCGTTCCCAGGCCAGCCGGGAGACATAGTCTTCCCAATGTGTCCTGGGTCTTCCCCGTGGCCTCCTACCGGTTGGATGTGACCTAAACACCTCCCTAGGGAGGCGTTCGGGTGGCATCCTGACCAGATGCCCGAACCACCTCATCTGGCTCCTCTCGATGTGGAGGAGCACCGGCTTTACTTTGAGTTCCTCCCGGATGGCAGAGCTTCTCACCCTATCTCTAAGGGACCCGTGATCTTATCCTTTCGGTCATGACCCAAAGCTCATGACCATAGGTGAGGATGGGAACGTAGATCGACCGGTAAATTGAGAGCTTTGCCTTCCGGCTCAGCTCCTTCTTCACCACAACGGATCGGTACAACGTCCGCATTACTGAAGACGCCGCGCCGATCCGCCCGTCGATCTCACGATCCACTCTTCCCTCACTCGTGAACAAGACTCCTAGGTACTTGAACTCCTACACTTGGGGCAGGGTCTCCTCCCCAGCCCGGAGATGGCATTCCACCCTTTTCCGGGCGAGAACCATGGACTCGGACTTGGAGGTGCTGATTCTCATTCCGGTCGCTTCACACTCGGCTGCGAACCGATCCAGCGAGAGCTGAAGATCCCGTGCAGATAGTCCATCACCATGGTAACTTATTAGTTTCAGCTGTTACTCCCGGTTCCTGCACACCTGTTCTCTGCTAATTACCTTCCCTTTATAAGCCAGCCTCTTCTGTTTATCCTTTCTGGGACTCTAATTGGCTCACATGCAACAAGTAACGTCAGGTGTGTTTTTCTCGCTAGCTCGTTAGCTAAGCCACTTTGTTGTCATCTTTAGCTCACATGCTAATCATCTTTGTTTTCATTTTTTGTCCCATCGTGCCAAATCTTAGTTCTTTATATTTCCTAGCTTTCACGCTAGCGTCTTTTGTTTCCTTTTTATTAGCTCCAGTGTTTTTGTTCAGAGCTCACTTTTTGTTAATAATCTTACCTTTGTTGTGTTCTTTGTTTTGACGCATCCTCGAGGGAATCGAACCCGGTACCACGATGCCGAACCGGCGTTACGCCGGGGGCCCCACTCATCATCACGCTCTGTGTTGAACGGAAATACGTTTTCTGTTTCCAAACTCGGATAAAAAACATTGCCTGAGTTCACTTTGCTGGAGAAACCTGCTCAAAATGGTTTCCAACAGTCCCCTAACCTCTGTGGTTCTCAACCCTTTTTTCAGTGAACATTTTTTTAATTTAAGTACCCCCTAATTCAGGGGTCGGGAACCTTTTTGACTGAGAGAGCCAAGTAGCCAAATATTGAACACAACTAAACACGTGCATTTTTAAGTAAGACAAACATTTCCAGAGTACAATAAGTCTCTTATTCTTTTGTAATAACTTTGTTATTCCGAAGCTAACAGTGGAGGGGGCGTGACCTGCGGGCCTGCAGCGAAGCGGGGTGTTGCCAGGACCGACCTCGAAATCAGCAACAGGTACGTAGAAGGCCCACCTGGGCCTTTTTTATCTAATCACCTGTCGTTCTGTTTATAAGCAGCAGCCAGGAGGAGAGACGGGGTTGGGGCTGGAGCTAGAGTGCGAGCGAGAACGGAAGAGAAAAATACTTTTTTGCTGGGAAGCAACTCAGAGACTTGTTGAAAAATAAAAAAAATATTGTAACCCTGAAACAGGCTCTTATGTCGGTGCTTGGTGGTCTGAAGAACCCCCAGGAGGGCAAGCCCTAAACTAACCAACAATAAATAAATCACTTCTTACCCTTAATGCAACTTCTTGAACAAGTGCGGTAGAAAAAAAAGGATGGATGGATTCAAATGCATGAGCATGTTTTATATTTTGAACGTTATTTTTAACACTTTGAGTACAAGTGTGATTATTCATTACTTATCGTGTTAAGCAGTGTCAGCTCAGATTCATCCGAGAGCCACAAGAGCCACATCTGGCTCGCGAGCCATAGGTTCCCTACCCTTGCCCTAATTGGTTGAAAAAAAGAGATAAAGAAGTAAAATACAGCACTATGTCATCAGTTTCTGATTTATTAAATTGTATAACAGTGCAAAAATATTGCTCATTTGTAGTGGTCTTTCTTGAACTATTTGGGAAAAAAGATATAAAAATATCTCAAAACTTTTTCAAAAATAAACAAGCGATTAAATTATAAATAAATATTTTTACACATATAAGTAATAATCAACATAAAGTGCCCTTTTTAGGGATTTTTAATAAAGATCCATCTGGATTCATGAACTTCATTCTAAACATTTCTTCACACAAAAAGAAATCTTTAAAATCAATATTTATTGAACATGTCCGCAAAAAAATCTAGCTGTCAACACTGAATATTGCATCGTTGCATTTATTTTCACAGCGGGGGGCGGCATAGCTCGGTTGGTAGAGTGGCCGTGCCAGCAACTTGAGGGTTGCGGGTTCGATTCCCGCTTCCGCTACCCTAGTCACTGCCGTTGTGTCCTTGGGCAAGACACTTTACCCACCTGCTCCCAGTGCCACCCACACTGGTTTAAATGCAACTTAGATATTGGGTTTCACTATGTAAAGCGCTTTGAGTCACTAGAGAAAAGCGCTATATAAATATAATTCACTTCACTTCACAGTTTCCGTCCATCCATTTTCTACCACTTATTCCCGTGTGGGGTCGCGGGGGGCGCTGGCGCCTATGCGATGAGGTGGCGACTTGTCCAGGGTGTACCCCGCCTTCCGCCCGATTGTAGCTTTTCACAGTTTATGGACTTAAATTTATATTTTGTCGAAGTATTATTCAATAAATATATGTATAAAGGATATTTGCTCATTTTTAGAATATTTAAAAACAATCTCAAGTACCCCCTGGGGTACGCGTACCCCCATTTGAGAACCACAGCCCTACCTAACCAAAGATTAATCAAAACAGTCCAACTCCCTTCATTTTTCCTCCAACTTCAAAAGTCCAATTTCGGTCTTTAATAAGGCTCATTTATTATTAATATTTTTTAGAAGCACCGCCACCCAAAACCTACACACAAGCAGTATACTTACTAAAGAAAATTAAATGGCATGACTTGGTTAAAACGAGCTTTTTCAAACACATGTATAGTTTTCACTTTTTAAAGGGGAACATTATCACAATTTCTGCGATGAGGTGGCGACTTGTCCAGGGTGTACGACGCCTTCCGCCCGATTGTAGCTGAGATAGGCGCCGGTGCCCCCCGCCACCCTAAAAGGGAATAAGCGGTAGTAAAAAATGGATGGATGGATTATCAAAATTTTCGCAATATCCCGAAAAACGGCTTCAAGTTAGTGAAGTGAATTGTGAAGTGAATTATATTTATATAGCGCTTTTTCTCTACTGACTCAAAGCGCTTTACATAGTGAAACCCAATATCTAAGTTACATTCAAACCAGTGTGGGTGGCACTGGGAGCAGTTGGGTAAAGTGTCTTGCCCATGGACACAATGGCAGTGACTAGGATGGCGGATACGGGAATCGAACCTGCAACCCTCAAGTTGCTGGCACAGCCGCTCTACCAACCGACTTAAACCGCCCCACTGTTGTTATATCCTCCCGTCCATTATCCTGTGACATCACAGCGTGACCACACAGAAACAAACATGGCGAATAGCACAGAAAGGTATAGCGATATTAGCTCTGGATTCAGACTCGGATTTCAGCGCCGTAAGCGATTCAACAGATTACGCGTGTATTGAAACGGATGGTTGGAGTGTGGAGGCAGGTACCGAAAACGAAATCACGACAGTCAGCTGCACGGGAGGAAGCACGGACAAATTCGGCGATTGCCTTCTAACCAACGATTGGTATGTGTTTGTTTGGCATTAAATGTGGGTGGAGGGAAAGGCTGGATGCAGATATAGCTACAAATGAGGCATCATGATGCAATATGTACATACAGCTAGCCTAAATAGCATGTTAGCATCGATTAGCTTGCAGTCATGCCGTGACCAAATATGTCTGATTAGCACATAAGTCAATAACATCAACAAAACTCACCTTTGTGATTTCGTTGACTTTATCGTTGGAAATGCATCTGCTTCTTTGAGTGTACCAAAATATCGGAATCAAGACAACACTAATGTGGGGTAACATTTTAATAAATTGCATAAGTTATCTTGTATGTTGACTATTTTATTTAAGGACTTTGCGGACTTACACTTGCAATAGGAAACATATGTTTAATGTACCATAAGAATTTTTTTTTTAAATAGAGCCAATAATGCCATTATTTATTTAGAAAAGTACCGAAAAATATTGAAGTACAATTTGGTATCGGGACAATGCTAATGTGGGTTAACATTTAATCAATTTGCAAACATTTTTCTTGTATCTTTATTATTTTATTTAAGGACTTTAAGGACTTACACTTGCAATAAGAAACAAATGTTTAATCAACCGTAAGATTTTTTGGTTAAAATAAAGCCAATAATGCCATTTTTGGTGGTCCCCGTTATATAAAAAAGTACCAAAACGTGTTATGATCCGCTGCCCGGACCATGAATTGATTAACGTGGACCCCGACTTAAACAAGTAGAAAAACTTATTGGGGTGTTACCATTTAGTGGTCAATTGTACGGAATATGTACTGTACTGTGCAATCTACTAATAAAAGTTTCAATCAACCAATCAATTAATGATTTAGATTTTTGAGTCTGTTTGTGTTTTTCTGTTGGTTTTGACTCGTTCGATTCCTGTGTGTGCACTTCTCAGTTGGTTTCCATGGTTACGTATTATTTTCACCTGCCGCTTGTTCCGGTCGCACACCTGTTTTGTGATTACTGTCATTATTTAGCCTGCCTTCTCCCGTCTGTCTGCCTTGCTTCCTAATTTGTTATACGCAACAAGTGACGACTTTTGTTTCCGGTTCTGTTTATGCTAGCTTGCATGCTAAGGCCCTTTTGTGTTTTCTAGCTCCCATGCTAGCTCTTTTGGTTTTGTCAAAGTCTGTTTTATTCTTGAATAAATCATTTCCTACCTGCACGCTGTGTCCGAAGTCCGTCTGCATCCCTGGGAGAACGAAATACGCATCACGATGCCACCAGGTCGTTACAGGAACGTACCGAAAATAATCAAAATAATTTTGGTACCGGTAACACAATATTGGTATCAGGAGAACAATAATGTCGGGTAACATTTAAATAAATTGCAAAAGTGGTCTTGTATGTTCACTATTTTATTTAAGGACTTTAAGGACTTAAACTTTCAATAAGAAGCATATGTTTAATGTACCGTAAGATTTTTTTCTTAAAATAAAGCCTTTAATGCAATTTTTGGTGTTCCCTTTTATTTAAAAAAGCACCAAAAAGTATAGAAATAATTTTGGTACCGGTACCAAAGTATTGGTATCAGGACAACACTAATGTGGGTAACATTTAAATAAATTGCAATAGTTATCTTGTATGTTCACTATTTCATTTAAAGACTTAAACTTGCAATAAAAAAGCATATGTTTTAATGTACCTTAAGTTTTTTTTTGTTAAAATAAAGCAAATCATGCAATTTTTGGTGGTCCCCTTTATTTGAAAAAGTACCGAAAAGTATGAAAACATTTTTGGTACCGGCACTAAATTTGTGGTATCAGGACAACAGTAATGTGGGACATCATTTAAATAAATTGCAAAAATGGTCTTGTATGTTCACTATTTTATTTAAGGACTTTAAGGACTTAAACTTGCAATAAGAAACAAATGTTTAAAGTAGCGTTATATTTTTTGTTAGAATAAAGCCAATAATGCATTTTTTGGTGGTCCCCTTTATTTAAAAAAAGTACCAAAAAGTATCGAAATAATTTTGGTACCAGTACCAAAATATCATTATCGAGACAACACTAATGTGGGGTAACATTTAAATAAATTGCAAAAGTTATCTTGTAATTTTTACTATTTTATTTAAGAACTTTAAGGACTTAAAATTGCACTAAGAAACACATGTTTAAAGTAATGTTATATTTTTTGTTAAAATAAAGCCAATAATGCAATTTTTGGTGGTCCCCTTTATTTAAAAAAGTACCGAAAAGTATAAAAATTATTTGGTACCGGCACTAAAATTTTGGTATCAGGACAACACTAATGTGGGGTAACATTTAAATAAATTGCAAAAATGGTCTTGTATGTTCACTATTTTATTTAAGGACTTAAACTTGCAATAAAAAACATATGTTTTAATGTAACTTAAGGTTTTTTTCTTAAAATAAAGCCAATAATGCAATTTTTGGTGGTCCCTTTTATTTAAAAAAGTACCAAAAAGTATAAAAATTATTTTGTTACCGTCACTAAAATTTTGGTATCAGGACAACACTAATGTGGGTAACATTTAAATAAATTGCAAAAGTTACATTGTATGTTCACTATTTTATTTAAGGACTTTAAGGACTTAAAATTGCAATAAGAAACAAATGTTTAAAGTAAAGTTATATTGTTTGTTAAAATAAAGCCAATAATGCAATATTTGGTGGTCCCCTTTATTTAAAAAAGTACCGAAAAGTATCGAAATAATTTTGGTACCGGTACCAAAATATTGGTATCAGGACAACACTAATGTGGGGTAACATTTAAATAAATTGCAAAAGTTATCTTGTCTGTTCACTATTTTATTTAAGGACTTTAAGGACTTAAAATTGCAAAAAGAAACATACGTTTAAAGTACCGTACACATTTTGTTAAAATAAAGCCAATAATGCAATCTTTGGTGGTCCCCTTTATTTAAAAATGTACCAAAAAGTAACCGAAATAATTTTGGTACCGGTACCAAAATATTGTTATCGAGACAACACTAATGTGGGTAACATTTAAATAAATCGCAAAAGTTATGTTGTATGTTCACTATTTTATTTAAGGACTTTAAGGACTTAAAATTGCAAAAAGAAACATAAGTTTAAAGTACCGTACGAATTTTGTTAAAATAAAGCCTTTAATGGCATTTTTGGTGATCCCCTTTATTCAAAAAAGTACCGAAAAGTATGGAAAACATTTTTGTACCGGTACCAAAATATTGTTATCGGGACAACACTAATGTGGGGTATCATTTAAATAAATTGCAAAAGTTACATTGTATGTTCACTATTTTATTTAAGGACTTTAAGGACTTAAAATTGCAATATGAAACAAATGGTTTAAAGTAAAGTTATATTTTTTGTTAAAATAAAGCCAATAATGCAATTTTTGGTGGTACCCTTTATTTAAAAAAGTACCGAAAAGTATCGAAATAATTTTGGTACCGGTACCAAAATATTGGTATCAGGACAACACTAATGTGGGTAACATTTAAATAAATTGCAAAAGTTATCTTGTCTGTTCACTATTTTATTTAAGGACTTTAAGGACTTAAAATTGCAATAAGAAACATACGTTTAAAGTACCGTACGAATTTTGTCAAAATAAAGCCTTTAATGTCATTTTTGGTGATCCCCTTTATTCAAAAAAGTACCGAAAAGTATGGAAAACATTTTTGTACCAGTACCAAAATATTGTTATCGGGACAACACTAATGTGGGGTAACATTTAAATAAATTGCAAACGTTACATTGTATGTTCACTATTTTATTTAAGGACTTTAAGGACTTAAAATTGCAATACGAAACAAATGGTAAAAGTAAAGTTATATTTTTTGTTAAAATAAAGCCAATAATGCAATTTTTGGTGGTACCCTTTATTTAAAAAAGTACCGAAAAGTATCGAAATAATTTTGGTACCGGTACCAAAATATTGGTATCAGGACAACACTAATGCGGGTAACATTTAAATAAATTGCAAAAGTTATCTTGTCTGTTCACTATTTTATTTAAGGACTTTAAGGACTTAAAATTGCAATAAGAAACATACGTTTAAAGTACCGTACGAATTTTGTCAAAATAAAGCCTTTAATGCAATTTTTGCTGCTCCCCTTTTATTCAAAAAAGTACCGAAAAGAATGGAAATAAATTTGGTACTGGGACCAAAATATTGGTATCGGGACAACACTAATGTGGGTAACATTTAAATAAATTGCAATAGTTATCTCGTTTGTTCACTATTTTATTTAAAGACTTAAACTTGCAATAAAAAAAGCATATGTTTTAATGTGCCTTAAGTTTTTTTTGTTAAAATAAAGCAAATAATGCAATTTTTGGTGGTCCACTTTATTTAAAAAGTACCGAAAAGTATCGAAAAAATGTTGGTACCGGTACCACAATATTGTTATCGGGACAACACTAATGTGGGTAACGTTTAAATAAATTGCAAAAGTTATCTTGTACGTTAACTATTCTATTTAAGGACTTAAACTTGCAATAAGAAACAAATATTTAAAGTAATGTTATATTTTTTGTTAAAATAAAGCCAATAATGCAATTTTTGGTGGTCCCCTTTATTTAAAAAAGTACCAAAAAGTAATGAAATAATTTTGGTACCTGTACCAAAATATTGTTATTGGGAAAACCCTAATGTAGTCACGCCTGTAAGTTATGTTTTGGTTTTGGTCATGCTATGTTTAATTTTTGGACATTCAGTCACGTTTTTCACTTCCTGTTTTTTTTTGTTTCCATGCCAACGCATTAGTTCCCACCTTGTCACGCCCCTGCCCTCAGTCCCACACCTGTTCCTGATTATCACAGCCAGTATGTAAGTGATTTTCTTTCTGTTCATCATTCTGGGATCTTCACACTCGTACACACGCTACCCATGCTACACCTTCTTCACGCCCTCGTTTATATGCTTCATGCCTTGCTACGCTGTTCATTTTGATCCACGTAAGTTTTGTATTTATGCCACAGTGCACACTTTTGTTTCATGTCTTTAGTCTTGCCATCGTGCTGTTTAAGTTTATAGTTAAATTGTCTTTCATGCCATTGAGCAAGTGTTTTTGTTTTCCCTCTTTTGTATATATTATATAATAAACTGTGTACTCACGTCCACGCCTCGCTCGTGTTGATCTACATCGAAGAAACAATCCATGTCCAAGCCAAGTTGTGACAAATGTGGGTAACATTTAAATAAATTGCAAACGTTATATTGTATGTTCACTATTTTATTTAAGGACTTTAAGGACTTAAAATTGCAATAAGAAACAAATGTTTAAAGCAACGTAATATTTTTTGTTAAAATAAAGCCAATTATGCAATTTTGGGTGGTCCCCTTTATTTAAAAAAGTACCGAAAAGAATGGAAATAATTTTGGTACCGGTACCAAAATATTGGTATCAGGACAACACTAATGTGGGGTAACATTTAAATAAATTGCAATAGTTATCTCGTTTGTTCACTATTTTATTTAAAGACTTAAACTTGCAATAAAAAAGCATATGTTTTAATGTACCTTAAGTTTTTTTTGTTAAAATAAAGCAAATAAGGCAATTTTTGGTGGTCCACTTTATTTAAAAAAGTACCGAAAAGTATCGAAATAATTTTGGTACCGGTACCACAATATTGTTATCGGGACAACACTAATGTTGGTAACGTTTAAATAAATTGCAAAAGTTATCTTGTACGTTAACTATTTTATTTAAGGACTTAAAATTGCAAAAAGAAACATATGTTCAAAGTACCGTACAAATTTTGTTAAAATAAGGCCAATAATGCAATTTTTGGTGGTCCCCTTTATTTAAAAAAGTACCAAAAAGTATCGAAATAATTTTGGTACTGGCACCAAAATATTGTTATCGGGACAACACTAATGTTGGTAACATTTAAATAAATTGCAAAAGTTATCTTGTATGTTCACTATTTCATTTAAGGACTTTAAGGATTTAAAATTGCAATAAGAAACATACGTTTAAAGTACCGTACGAATTGTGTTAAAATAAAGCCAATAATGCAATTTTTGGTGCTCCCCTTTATTCAAAAAAGTACCGAAAAGTATGAAAATAATTTTGGTACCGGGACCAAAATATTAGTATCAGGACAACACTAATGTGGGGTATCATTTAAATAAATTGCAAAAATGGTCTTGTATGTTCATTATTTTATTTAAAGACTTAAATTTGCTATAAGAAACAAATGTTTAAAGTAACGTTATATTTTTTGTTAAAATAAAGCCAATAATGCAATTTTTGGTGGTCCACTTTATTTGAAAAAGTACCAAAAAGTATCAAAATATTTTGGTACCGGTACAAAAATATTGGTATCGAGACAACACTAATGTGGGTAAGATTTAAATAAATTGCAAAAGTTATATTGTAAGTTCACTATTTTATTTAAAGACTTGAAATTGCAATAAGAAACACACGTTTAAAGTACCGTACGAATTTTGTTAAAATAAAGCCTTCAATGGCATTTTTGGTGTTCCCCTTTATTCATAAAAGTACCAAAAAGTATGGAAATAATTTTTGTACCGGTACCAAAATATTGTTATCGGCACAACACTAATGTGGGGTAACATTTAAATAAATTGCAAAAGTTACATTGTATGTTCACTATTTTATTTAAGGACTTTAAGGACTTAAAATTGCAATAAGAAACAAATGGTTAAAGGAAAGTTATATTTTTTGTTAAAATAAAGCCAATAATGCAATTTTTGGTGGTCCCCTTTATTTAAAAAAGTACCGAAAAGTATCGAAATAATTTTGGTACCGGTACCAAAATATTGGTATCAGGACAACACTAATGTGGGGTAACATTTAAATAAATTGCAAAAGTTATCTTGTTTGTTCACTATTTTATTTAAAGACTTAAACTTGCAATAAAAAAGCATAAGTTTTAATGTACCTTAAGTTTTTTTTGTTAAAATAAAGCAAATAAGGCAATTTTTGGTGGTCCACTTTATTTAAAAAAGTACCGAAAAGTATCGAAATAATTTTGGTACTGGTCCCACAATATTGTTATCGGGACAACACTAATGTGGGTAACGTTTAAATAAATTGCAAAAGTGATCTTGTACGTTAACTATTTTATTTAAGGACCTAATGCCTTCCGCCCGATTGTAGCTGAGATAGGCGCCAGCGCCCCCCGCGACCCCGAAAGGGAATAAGCGGTAGAAAATGGATGGATGGATGGACTTAAATTTGCAATAAGAAACATATGTTCAACGTACCGTACAAATTTTGTTAAAATAAAGCCAATAACACAATTTTTGGTGGTCCCCTTTACCTAAAAAAGTACCAAAAAGTATCGAAATAATTTTGGTACCGGTACCAAAATATTGGTATCAGGACAACGCTAATACCATCACACCACTAGTTTTTACAGTAGTTTTACCAATCAGAGTCCATCAAAAACTATTGGGAAGCATGAAGAAAGAATGGAACTATAATGCACTTGTCTCTGGGCCTGTCTCGGAGTATCTGACCTTAATTTATTATCTTATTCTTTAGTGGAGTCTAATTTGGATAAAACAGCAGAAGTAGGTTAATGACAAAGTCGTCAATAATTCACCCCAAAAAGTTTCCCTTCTGCTTGATAACCACGTTCTTTCACATTTCCTGTTTTAAAACTTATTCCTGAACGTGATTTCCAATCCATTAGATTTTAGTGTTTGTTGCAAACTACATATAATATAGAGGAGAGTTTTCATGCCAGTGCTTTCCCAGCTGTGTCTTTTTTTGGAGTCAGGTATGGGGGAGTCATGCCTACCTGTCACATCCATTTTGGCTGAGACAAGGTGGGCTGCTTTCTCAACCAAAGTGCCCTTCAGATTGCTCGCCAAAGTTCTCCCTGGGAATAAAACCACAGATTTCCACTCCATAAAACAATTCTTTCTGCCACTCCTCAGAGATCTGCCACAACAATCTATTGGGTTTCAAAACTGACGGAAGCTCGGATGCTGATGCAGTGTGTTGTTTTTTGGGTTTTTTTCTCCGTCATTGGCCATTTAAACAATGGGAAATTGTTTTTTAATTTTTTATTTAAATCTTTCTGCACCTTCATATTTCACCTGGAGGTGTCGACTATGCAAGGATGGCACTGACAACTGACAAGTAGTGGAAAAGTCAGGTTTTGCCTTTCAGTGATTTTGGGGCTTTTTTAGGTCTTCTGTTCACTCACACTTGTCCAAAACAACAACTGCAAATACAGAAATGTTCTTAAAGGGGAACATTATCACAATTTCAAAAGGGTTAAAAAAAATTAAAATCAGTTCCCAGTGGCTTGTTGTATTTTTTTAAGTTTTTTCAAAATTTTACCGGTCTCGGAATATCCCTAAATAAAGCTTTAAAGTGCCTTATTTTCGCTCTCTGCGAAGACACTGGCCATTTCCCTGTGACGTCATACACTGCTGCCAATGTAAACAAACAATGGGAATACCACAGCAAGATATAGCGACATTAGCTCGGATTCAAACTCGGATTTCAGCGACTTAAGCGATTCAACAGTTTACAAATGTATTGAAAGTATTGAAGAAGAAACTGAAGCTATTGAGCGAATAGCTATTGACGCTATTCATAGCCATAGCATGGCCGAATAGCTGCGTTAGCATCGCCGGTAAAATGTGCGGACCAAACGATCAGGACTTTCGCATCTTTTGACACTGGAGCAACTTAAACCCGTCGATTGATAAGTGTTTGTTTCGCATTAAATGTGGGTGGAAGGAAACGTAATATAGTTGCAAATGCATCTGCAGGTTATCCATACATCTCTGTGCCATGTCTGCTTTAGCACCGCCGGTAAATAGCATGTTAGCATCGATTAGCGTAGCATGTTAGCATCGATTAGCTGGCAGACAACATCAACAAAACTCACCTTTGTGAATTCGTTGACTATCGTTGCAAATGCATCTGCAGGTTATCCATACATCTCTGTGCCATGTCTGTCTTAGCATCGCCGGTAAAATGTGGAGACACTCCGGCACATTCAATGGGGGTCTGGCGGCAGACACTTTGGCATCTTCGGGCCGGTGGTGCAACTTTAATCCCTCCCTGTTAGTGTTGTTACACCCTCCGACAACACACCGACGAGGCATGATGTCTCCAGGGTTCCAAAAAATAGTCAAAAAAACGCAAAATAACAGAGCTGAGACCCGGTGTTTGTAATGTGTTGAAAATGAAAATGGCGGGTGTGTTACCTCGGAGACGTAACATTCTGACGTCATCCCCTCCAGCGCGATAAACAGAAAGGCGTTTAATTCGCCAAAATTCACCCATTTAGAGTTCGTAAATCGGTTAAAAAAATAGATGGTCTTTTTTCTGCACCATCAAAGTGTATATTGACGCTTACATAGGTCTGGTGATAATGTTCCCCTTTAAAGAGAACCGTGAAAGGGGGAAAAAAAAACAGGCTAAAATCGAAGCAATTGATTTAAATGTTTGTCATGTCTTTGTGATCATGTTTGGTTTAGTGTTTAGAGTTAGAGTACTTCAAGACTCATTAGTTCCTGTTTTTTCACTCCATTGTTTTGTTTCCATGCCGACCAATCAGTTCACATGTCCTCAGTCAATCAATCAATCAATCAATGTTTATTTATATAGCCCCAAATCACAAATGTCTCAAAGGACTGCACAAATCATTACGACTACAACATCCCCGGAAGAACCCACAAAAGGGCAAGGAAAACTCACACCCAGTGGGCAGCGAGAATTCACATTCAGTGGGACGCCAGCGACAATGCTGACTATGAGAAACCTTGGAGAGGACCTCAGATGTGGGCAACCCCCCCCCCTCTAGGGGACTCACACACCTGATTCATTTGAACTCACGCACCTGTTTTCAAGCACCACAGCACTATTTAAGCCTGTGGTTTCCAGGTAGTCAGCCTGGCGACATCATCCTCTACACACCCTTGCTCCATGCTGATGATCCATGCTCTTTTCTTGTTCCCCGCCACAGTTTGCAAGTTTTGTTTTACGTCCATAGTTTATGTTTTAGTACAAACCCCGTTTCCATATGAGTCTGGAAATTGTGTTAGATGTAAATATAAACTTAATACATCCATCCATCCATCCATCCATTTTCTACCGCTTATTCCCTTCCAGGGTCGCGGGGGGCGCTGGCGCCTATCTCAGCTACAATCGGGCGGAAGGTGGGGTACACTCTGGACAATGATTTGCAAATTCTTTTCAACCCATATTCAGTTGAATATGCTCCAAAGACAACATATTTGATGTTCAAACTGATTAATTTTATTTTTTTTGCAAATAATCATTAACTTTAGAATTTGATGCCAGCAATATGTGACAAAGTAGTTGGGAAAAGTGGCAATAAATACTGATAAAGTTGAGGAATGCTCATCAAACACTTATATGGAACACCCCACAGGTGTGCAGACTAATTGGGAACAGGCGGGTGCCATGATTGGGTATAAAAGCAGCTTCCATGAAATGCTAAGTAATTCACAAACAAGGATGGGGTGAGGGTCACCACTTTGCAAGCAAATTGTCGAACAGTTTTAGAACAACATTTCTCAACGAGCTATTGCAAGGTATTTAGGGATTTTACCATCTACGGTCTGTAAAATCATCAAAAGGTTCAGAGAATCTGGAGAAATCACAGCACGTAATCGATGATATTACAGACTTTTGACACCTCAGGCGGTACTGCATCAAAAACCGACATCAGTATGTAAAGGATATCACCACATTGGCTCAGTAACACTTCATAAAACCACTTTCAGTAACTACAGTTGGTCGCTACATCTGTAAGTGCAAGTTAAAACTCTACCATGCAAAGCAAAGCCCATTTATCAACAACACCATGAAATGCCACCGGCTTGGCTCGGCCTGAGCTCACCTAAGATGGACTGATGCAAGGTGAAAAAGTGTTCTGTGGTCTGACGAGTCCTCATTTCAAATTATATTTGGAAACAGAGGACGTGGTGTCCTCCGGAACAAAGAGGAAAATAACCATTCGGATTGTTATAAGCGCAATGTTCAAAAGCCAGCATTTGTGATGGTATGGGGGTGTATTAGTGCTCAAGGCTTGGGTAACTCACACATCTGTGACGACACCATTAATGCCTAAAGGTCCATACAGGTTTTGGAGCAACATATGTAGTCATCCAAGCAACGTTATCATGGACGCCCCTGCTTATTTCAGCAAGACAATGCCAAGCCACGTGTTACAACAGTAGTTAAAGAGTGCGGGCACTTTCCTGGCTCGCCTGCAGTGCAGACCTGTCTCCCATCGAAAATGTGTGGCACATTATAAAGCGTAAAATACGACAGCAGAGACCCCGGACTGTTGAACAACTGAAGCTCTACATAAAACAAGAATGGGAAAGAATTCCACTTTCAAAGCTTCAACAATTAGTTTCCTCAGTTCCCAAACGTTTATTGAGTGTTGTTAATAGAAAAAGTGATGCAACACAGTGGTGAACATGCCCTTTCCCAACTACTTTGGCACGTGTTGCAGCCATGAAATTCTAATTTAATTATTATTTGTAAAAAAAAAAAAGTTTATGAGTTTGAAGATCAAATATGTTGTCTTTGTAGTGCATTCAACTGAATATGGGTTGAAAAGGATTTGCAAATCATTGTATTCCATTTATATTTACATCTAACACAATTCCCCAACTCATATGGAAACGGGGTTTGTAATTCACAACGACAGTGACATGCTTTTTCATAAAAATAGTCCAATACCGACCACTTTGCAGTCAGATATCACGACACCCCCTGCTGCCGCTTTCCCAAACATTTCCGCAACAGTGCTGCTATTCAAGCCAACACACTGAAGCCTCTCGCTGATAACAAGTGCGCCATGAAAATTTGAACATCTACAGAGAACGCCGTGGAAGTGAAATCCTGAAAGCGGGAAACACTAAAACAGAACAGAGGCTTCATTTCATCTCACAGAAGCTCTTAGTTCAATCCATCCAAACGTGATTAACCACCAACCTCGTGTTGCCCTTGGAGACAAAGTTGACTTTAATATTTCATCGGCCGTGTTATAAGACATCGAGGCCGGCATTACAGGCGGATCAATGATGGCGAGCACGATGGCCGCCACGCTGCGATCATGTGTCGCCGCTCGCTTTACAGCGGGGGTGTCCAAAGTGCGGGCCGGGGGCCATTTGGGGCCCGCATCTATTTGTTTACACATTCTGGAAATACTATTGCAAAAATAAAAATTTAAAAGTGGAATGAGGTGAAATGTAGCTATAAAAAAATTGCAATATTGACACAATTTTTCTTTTTTTGCCATTGCTCCAAAAAAAAACAAAAAAAAAATCTTATAATCAATTGTGGACCTATTCAACGCTACAATTAGTTCAAAAATTTGACTTTAAAATGTTTTATGTGGTAAATATCACATATATTGTGCAGTTGCCATATAAAAACTAAGTGTTCTTTGACAAAAGAGCATAAAACAAACAAAATAATAAATCAAATGTAAAATCGACATACATATCTGAAGTTGATCTCGTAACTTAAGTGTTGAAAGTAAAAAAAAAAAACTAATAAAAATGTATCACTTTCTGAGTGGGGCACCTTTTGAATCCCAAATATATTTAATGGGATTTTATTTGTATTTTCACTGTGATTACTCAAAAAAAATAATGAATTAAAGTCAATATTGTCCGGCATTATTAATCTTTTTAAAGCTAAAAAAAAAATAATAGTTTGACTTGTTTTTTTTCCTTTTGTCTATCTTTCTTTTTCTTTTTCTGCCATTGCTCAAAAAAGTAAAAATCAATGTTATAATGAATTATTGACCTATTCAGTGCTCCAATTATTTCAATTATTTCACTTTAAAATGTTTTATATGGAAAATGTTGCATATTTTGTGTGGTTGCCTTACAAAAACATCAACGTTTTCTTTGACAAAAGAGCATAAAACAAACAAAATAATAAATCAAATGTAAAATCAACAGATATATCTGAAATTGATCTCGTAACTTAAGTGTTGAAAGTAAAAAAATAACTAATAAAAATGTATCACTTTCTGAGTGGAGCACCTTTTGAATCCCAAATATATTTAATGGGATTTTATTTATATTTTCACTGCGATTACTCAAAAATAATGAACTAAAATCGATAATGTCCTGCATTATTATTCTTTTTTAAGGCTAAAAAAATAATAGTTTGACTTGTTTTTTTTTCTTTTGTATATCTTTATTTTTCTTTTTTTGCCATTGCTCCAAAAAAAAAAATCTATGTTATAATGAATTATTGACCTATTCAACGCTACAATTATTTCAAATATTTCACTTTAAAATGTTTTATGTGGTAAATATTGCATATATTGTGCAGTTGCCATATAAAAACTAAGTTTTCTTTGACAAAAGAGCATAAAACAAACAAAATGATAAATCACATGTAAAATCGACAGATATATCTGAAATTGATCTCGTAACTGAAGTGTTGAAAGTAAAAAAAAAACTAATAAAAATGTATCACTTTCTGAGAGGGGCACCTTATCTCCGGTAAGAGGCGACTTTTCACCACAATTTTCTCACCAAAACCTGCCAGTTGACAAGTGGTCGGGATCCATGTTCGCTTGACCGCTCTGATCCATAGTAAAACTTCACCTCCGGGATGTCACACCGCGGTGAGGGAAGTCTTGTCTTGGTTTTTCCGTCTTGTGATTTACGTATTTTATTTTGAAAAGCTACCCTCTTGTTTCAGACCACGGGCCCTTCCTCTTGTGTCACCAGTCTGACGTCATCCCTGATTCCTAAATTGTTTCCACCTGTTCCCCATCACTCCCACATCCTATTTAAGCTCACTTCTCCGTTCGTCCTTTGCCAGATTGTCTCGTCTATTGTGCCTTTCTAGCGTCCATGTCCATGTCCTTGATCAGCTACTTGTCTTGCTCCTGTTTTCCCAGTTACCCTAGTTTTTGCTGTAATTTTGAGTTTACTTTTTCCTCCTTCGAGCGTCCTTGGTTATCCTTCGTCTTCCTGATTGGTGAGTTTTTGTTTTTCCAAATTTCCAATTTATTGCCTCATTGATTGAGTGATATTTTTTGTTATTTTTAGTTAGTGTTTGTATATAAGTCGTTTTGGTGTTTTTTCCTCCTGTTGGAGCGCTTTTCATTTATTCTTATTAATATTGAAGTGAAGTGAATTATATTTATATAGCGCTTTTTCTCTAGTGACTCAAAGCGCTTTACATAGTGAAACCCAATATCTAATTTTTACACTTTGATTTTTCCTTAGATTACTACTCCTCCTTATTTTTGTGGAGTGATTTTAAGTTAATAGTTTATCCTCTGAATTATTTTTCCGCGTGTTGATTATTCTTGTGAAAAACGTTTTGCATTGGAGGTAGTGAAGTGAATTATATTTATATAGTGCTTTTTCTCTAGTGACTCAAAGCGCTTTACATAGTGAAACCCAATAGCTAAGTTACATTCAAACCAGTGTGGGTGGCACTGCAAGCAGGTGGGTAAAGTGTCTTGCCCAAGGACACAACGGCAGTGACTAGGATGGCGAACGCGGGAATCGAACCTGCAACCCTCAAGTTGCCGGCACGGCCACTCTACCAACCGAGCTAAACCGCCCCAACAGGTGAAAACTTGTTTCAAAATAAAAGCTTAATTTTTTTTAACTTCTTCTCCTTACTCCGAGTCGTAACACGGGAATTTTAAACAAGGAATCACCGTGTGTTTGTGTGGCCAAAGGCTAAAGCTTCCCACCTCCATCTTTCTACTTTGACTTCTCTATTATTAATTGAACAAATTGCAAAAGATTCAGCAACACATATGTCCAAAATACTGTGTAAATATGCGGTTAAAGCAGACGACTTTTAGCTGTGTGTGTGTGCAGAGCTAATATTTCCTAACAGTAATCATTCCGCGATGTTTTCAACAAGAAACTCAGCGGGAAATTTAAAATTGCAATTTAGTAAACTAAACTGGCCGTATTGGCATGTGTTGCAATGTTAATATTTCATCATTGATATATAAACTCCCGAGGGAGGTGTTTAGGGCACGTCCAACCGGTAGGAGGCCTCGGGGAAGACCCAGGACACGTTGGGAAGACTATGTCTCCCGGCTGGCCTGGGAACGCCTCGGGATCCCCCGGGAAGAGCTAGACGAAGTGGCTGGGGAGAGGGAAGTCTGGGCTTCCCTGCTTAGGCTGCTGCCCCCGCGACCCGACCTCGGATAAGCGGAAGAAGATGGATGGATGGATGGATGGATGGATATATAAACTATCAGACCGCGTGGTCGGTAGTAGTGGCTTTCAGTATAGGCCTTTAAATGCAATCCTGGTGGATTTCTTTGTTTCCTTGTGTATGCAAGCCTCACAGACCATAAAAACCAAAGACTTCATTGCTAGGCAACTAGTCTCTGCACAGAGATAGGGCGGGCGTTCGGTGTTGACTGGAAGAGATTCGCTGCTGGTCGGAGAGCAGCTTCTCCCAAATAGAATATTAATGATGCTATTGGATGTGTTACTTAAGAAAAAAAAAAAAACAGTTTGAAGCAAGGATCACACATGCTTCCTTGCTCACATTAAAGGTTTTGGTTGCAGTATCAGAGTCCCGCGTCGCGTTTATTGAGCGGCGCTAAGAGGGACGGCGAGGAGGAAAAGGGGGAGCGGGAGAGCTCTCTGGAGAGTGGAAATGATGAAGTAATCATTCACACTGATCTGAATTAATAAGGCCTCATTAGTCAGTCAGAGACACACTGCAGGGCTGAAAAGAACCACGGCAAGCGTGGAATCGTCCCCCGACCGTTCGGCTTCCACAGCCCCTCGGCGTGAATGTGCGTTAGAAGAAGTCTGCAGCCCGATTGTACGTTAACCCCGTGGGGGACGGCGTGGCGCAGTTGGGAGAGTGGCCGTGCCAGCAACCTGAGGGTTCCTGGTTCAATCCCCACCTTCTACCAACCTCGTCACGTCTGTTGTGTCCTTGAGCAAGACACTTCACCCTTGCTCCTGATGGTTTGTGGTTAGGGCCTTGCATGGCAGCTCCCGCCATCAGTGTGTGAATGTGTGTGTGTATGGATGAATGTGGAAATAGTGTCGAAGCGCTTTGAGTACCTTGAAGGTAGAAAAGCGCTATACAAGTATAACCCATTTATCATTTAACCCATTTACTTTGCACGGTTTGCGAGAAGTGTGTGTGTGTGCTCTTTCTTGGCATTTGCAAAACTGCTCTTTAACCCTGGCAGC
Organism: Nerophis ophidion; assembly: GCF_033978795.1. Lineage (NCBI taxonomy): Eukaryota > Metazoa > Chordata > Actinopteri > Syngnathiformes > Syngnathidae > Nerophis > Nerophis ophidion. The sequence continues at coordinate 72,268,019 of NC_084616.1, read as the reverse complement.
ATTTATTCTCGAACCGAGGCACGAGGATCTCGTTATACGCAGGTGCCGTGATTTTTTTATTTTTTAAATAATAAAAACACAATTATGGGAGTTATTTTAGTTTTTTCCAACGCTTTGAACCCTGCGGCTTTTTAAACGGTGCCGCCGGTGCGATAATTAATTCAAAACCTCTTCTCACTCCGGCGTTTACGGAAGGCATGCGCTAATTATTTTAAAACCTCTTCTCACTCCGGCGCTTATGTGAAACAGTGAAACATATTTATATAGCGCTTTTTCTCTAGTGACTCAAAGCGCTTTACATAGTGAAACCCAATATCTAAGTTACATTTAAACCAGTGTGGGCGGCACTGGGAGCAGGTGGGCAAAGTGTCTTGCCCAAGGACACAACGGCAGTGACTAGGATGGCGGAAGCGGGGATCGAACCTGCAACCCTCAAGTTGCTGGCACGGACGCTCTACCAACCGAGCTATGCGGTAAATTTAGGCCTGCGCTTATAAATTTGAGTGTGATGTAAAATATGGGTTTTTCTCTCTGTCATTCCGACGTACATTTTTTTTTCCTTTTACGGAAGGTTTTTTATAGAGAATAAATGATGAAAAAAACACTTAATTGAACGGTTTAAAAGAGGAGAAAAAAACGAAAAAAATGACAATTTAATTTTGAAACAGTTTATCTTCAATGCGACGCTTTAAAATTCAAAATTCAACTGAAAAAAAATGGACAGAAACTAGCAAATTCGAATCTTTGAAAAAATTAAAAAAAACATTTATGGAACATCATTAGTAATTTTTCCTGATTAAGGTTAATTTTAGAATTTTGATGACATGTTTTAAATAGGTTAAAATCCAATCTGCACTTTGTTAGAATATATAACAAATTGGACCAAGCTATATTTCTAACAAAGACAAATCAGTATTTCTTCGGGATTTTCCGGATCAAAAATTTTAAAATAAATTCAAAGGACTTTGAAATACAATTCAAATTTGATTCTACAGATTTTCTAGATTTGCCAGAATATTTTGGGGGAATTTTAGTCATAATAAGTTTGAAGAAATATTTCACAAATATTTTTTGTCGAAAAAACAGAAGCTAAAATGAAGAATTAAATTAAATATGTTTTATTATTCTTTACAATAAAAAAATTTTTTAACATTGACTTAAATTGTTTGGAAATAGGAGGAAGGAATTTAAAAGGTAAAAAGGTACATGTGTTTAAAATCTTAAAATCATTTTTAAGATTGTATTTTTTCTCTAAAATTGTCTTTCTGATAGTTATAAGAAGCAAAGTATAAAAATAAATGAACTTATGTAAACAAGTGAAAACCAAGTCTTTAAAATATTTTCTTGGATTTTCAAAATCTATTTGAGTTTTGTTTCTCTTAGAATTAAAAATGTTCTGCATAGCGAGACCAGCTTGCTAGTAAATAAATTAAATTGAAAAAATAGAGGCAGCTCACTGGTAAGTGCTGCTATTTGAGCTATTTTTAGAACAGGCCAGCGGGCGACTCATCTGGTCCTTACGGGCTACCTGGTGCCCGCGGGCACCGTGTTGGTGACCCCTGTTCTTGGCATATTCTAATTATTTTGTGAAACGAGTTTGACCCGGCGGAAATTCTAGACATGCGCTAATAAAAATAATATTTTGCGAAACGAGTTTAAGTAATTCTAGGCAGGTGCATACTATATACCCGGTGGCAATTCAAGGAAATACGTTGTATGGATTTTTATCCGCAGACAGCTATAATGTTTTGTATTCAACAGTGTGACGGACTCAAGCCGTGGCGTGGGTTCCAAGGACCACCAAGGACAAACATTCTGCGAGCAGGTGTAGACTTCTTTATTTATCAATAAGAAAAGTCTCTTGATTTTCAGCTCTGCCGCTCTCACTGCTCGCTCCTCGGTTTAGCTTTTCAGCCGTCCGCGTCGTTGCCTCTCGCTCTCTTCCACGCTGCATGGGTTGCTGCTTGCTCGGTTGTTGTCGCTCCAATTCCTTTCTCCTCACCCTCCTCTGCTGCTGCCCTTTTTTACAGCGAGAGGGGATGAGTGAATTGTGCCCGGGTGCGCGATCCACGCACCTGATCGTGATTGCAGCGTCGCTTCCGGCGCGCCCCAACCTCGCCTCTCGCTCGCCATCCACACCTCCTCACCGCCATCTTGTCGGACTGCCAGCCCCGCCTCTCCACAGTCAACTACTCAGTGGCCTAGTGGTTAGAGTGTCCGCCCTGAGATCGGTAGGTTGTGAGTTCAAACCCCGGCCGAGTCATACCAAAGATTAAAAAAATGGGACCCATTACTTCCCTGCTTGGCACTCAGCGTCAAGGGTTGGAATTGGGGGTTGAATCAACAAAAATGATTCCCTGGCGCGGCACCGCTGCTGCCCACTGCTCCCAGGGGGTGAACAAGGTTATGGGTCAAATGCAGAGGAGGAATTTCACCACGGCATAGCATGGTTGGTAGAGCAGCCGTGCCAGCAACTTGAGGGTTGCAGGTTCGATTCCCGCTTCCGCCATCCTAGTCACTGCCGTTGTGTCCTTGGGCAAGACACTTTACCCACCTGCTCCCAGTGCCACCCACACTGGTTTAAATGTAACTTAGATATTGGGTTTCACTATGTAAAGCGCTTTGAGTCACTAGAGAAAAGCGCTATATAAATATAATTCACTTCACTTCACCACACCCAGTGTGTGCGACAATCATTTGTACTTTAACTTTATGTTTGTGGGTAACAACTGATTTAAGTCATAACTTAAATGTTGGCGTTGAGCTAGACAGGTAGTCTCTTCTCAAGGATATTGTTATCTTTGTCAGGCTTGCCACTGACAGTTTGTTTGTGTTTTAGTTATTCCTCTGTGTGTGTTTCGAATTATCCTGTCTTTAGTTCCTGTCAGCGCTCTTATTTTGTTAGTTTCCTGTCTTTCTCCCTGAGCACTGTTTCACCACAGCTGCGGCTGATTGGCACCTGGCCACACCTGGTGTCAATCAGTCCACTCCTATTTGTACCTGCTTTGTCTTCCAGTCAGTACTGGATTATTGTCACGTATTGCATGTCGCTTCTGTGTGGTATGGTTGCTCCTGTCGTGTTGTGTCATTGCACTGTAGCGGTAAGCTATAATTCGTTAGATGTTTGTAGCTTACTGTTTTTTGGTTCCCTGTTTCTTATTTTGTCTTTGTACAACACGTAACAACTTTTGTTCCCTGTTCTGTTTATGCTAGCCTCCATGCTAAGCCTTTTGTTTATTTTATAGTCCCCATGCTAGCTCTTTGTGTTTGTTATCCGCCCACGTGCGTGCTTTGTGTTTGTACCCTTTGTTTGGTTTTGTTCTTGTATTTTATATCAAAACCATGTTTCCTTATTCAATGCCTGCCTCCTCCTCTGCATCTTGGGGTTCGTCACAAACTAACTCTGACAATCACTTTTGCATTCCGAAGTCCCAACTTAACTTTAACTTTAACTCAACAAGTTAGGGGCGGTATGGCGTAGTGCAGCGGGTGTCAAACTCAAATACAGAGTGGGCCAAAATTTAAAACTGAACAAAGCCACGGGCCAAGGTTGAACAAATTAATCTTTTAATAGGGACCCAAGCAAGTTTTGCATTGAATATTGAACAAGGCTTATATAACTTTATAGTGACATGCAAAATCCAGTTTTAAATAATAACAATAATGATTAAAAAATATCAATGGAATATTAAATACAATTTAAATAGAAAATTAATGCCCCTTTTCTATTTGCAGCCTTCTGAGGTAAATATCAAAATGAACTCTTTCCACAGGCTAATAATGAATTTGAAAATAAAATAACAATAGTGAATGAATCAAACATTAAATCCTTAAAGTAGCAATAAAAAGTGCATGAATAAAATGTTAATTATTGATCAGTTTGCGACACTGATTTGCTTTAACACTGGATATGGAACAAGCAACGCTTACATAACTTAATAATGCAAAAATAACTTTCAAAAAACAAACGAAAAAACATCAATAGTATATTAAATCAAGTTGTATTAAACAATTGAATGCCTCTTTTCTATTTGCAGCCCTCCGAGGTAAATATCAAAATTAACTTTTTCCACAGGCTAATACATTTGAAAATGAAATAACAATGAATAAATCAACCATTCAGGCCTTTTTACTGCACAGTTTGCAACACACTGATCTGATTTGATGTGCCCAAGCCTGCCATCTTTTCTTGGATGCTAGTTCATTAATGTCAGGGCTCAGGTGGGGGGTTGGGTTGGTAGTAGCGGAGGGTGTATATTGTAGCATCCCGGAATAGTTAGTGCTGCAAGGGTTTCTGTGTATTTGTTCTGTTGTGTTTATGTTGTGTTACGGTGCAGATGTTCTCCCGAAATGTGCATGTCATTCTTGTTTGGTGTGGGTTCACACTGTGGCACATATTTATAACAGTGTTAAAGTTGTTTATACAGCCACCCTCAGTGTGACCTGTATGGCTGTTGACCAACTATGCCTTGCAGTCACTTGTGTGTGTGAAAAGCCGCAGTTATAACGTTAATGGGCTGGCTTGCAAAGGCAGTGCCTTTAAGGTTTATTGGCGCTCTGTACTTTTCTCTACGTCCGTGTACACAGCAGCAGAGAGCTGAGAGACTGAGGTGAAAGAGACTTTGACGGTATATTAGTGGAATTTGGAGCCATGCTATTTTGAAATAAATGGAGTGCTTACCCAAATAAACCGGGGGAAAAAATCAAGCTGGACCAAAACATCGAGTGAGTCACATTTCAAAATCGATCACATTGCACACCTACCGATCTCAGGACGGACACTCTAACCACTAGGCCACTGAGTAGGTACTGCTTCTAGAAGCGAGCACAAAGGAAGAGTGGGAGGTCGGAACAGACGTGAGCTGAGAGACTGAGGTAAAAAAGACGTTGACACTATATTAGTGGAACTTGGAGCCATGCTATTTCGACATAAATGGAGTGCTAACCCAAATAAACCGGGAAAAAAAACAAGCTGGACCAAAACATCAAATGAGTCACATTTTAAAATTGATCACGTTGCACACCTACCGATCTCAGGACGGACACTCTAACCATTAGGCCACTGAGTAGGTACTGCTTCTAGAAGCGAGCACAAAAGAAGAGTGAGACGTCAGAACAGACATGAGCCGAAAGAGTGAGATGAAAGGGACTTTGACAGTATATTAGTGGAACATAGAGCCATGCTATTTCGACATAAATGGAGTGCTTACCCAAATAAACCGGGGAAAAAAGCAAGCTGGACCAAAACACCGAGTGAGTCACATTTCAAAATCGATCACGTTGCACACCTACCGATCTGAGGACGGACACTCTAACCACTAGGCCACTGAGTAGGTAGTGCTTCTAGAAGCGAGCACGAAAGAAGAGTGAGACGTCGGAAGAGACACGAGCCGAAAGAGTGAGATGAAAGGGACATTGACAGTATATTAGTGGAACTTGGAGCCATGAAATTTTGACATAAATGGAGTGCTTACCCAAATAAACCGGGGAGAAAAAGCAAGCTGGACCAAAACACTGTAATATCGATCACGTTACACACCTACCGATCTCAGTAACCACTAGGCCACTGAGTAGATGTATTGATATTGGTATTGACAGAGTCACTGACGGATGATCGGAATCGGCAACATAAAACACTGATCGGAACGTCCTTACCAATCAGGACCCTGACAAAAGTAATTTCTGGGTAAGGCACAATATTTAAAAAAAAATGAATGAATCAATCAATCAATCAAAGTTTATTTATATAGCCCCAAATCACAAATGTCTCAAAGGACTGCACAAATCATTACGACTAGAACATCCTCGGAAGAACCCACAAAAGGGCAAGGAAAACTCACACCCAGTGGGCAGGGAGAATTCACATCCAGTGGGACGCCAGTGACAATGCTGACTATGAGAAACCTTGGAGAGGACCTCAGATGTGGGCAACCCCCCCCCCTCTAGGGGACTGAAAGCAATGGATGTCGAGCGGGTCCAACATGATACTGTGAAAGTTCAATCCATAGTGGCTCCAACACAGCCGCGAGAGTCCAGTTCAAGCGGATCCAAGACAGCAGCGAGAGTCCCGTCCACAGGAGACCATCTCAAGCGGAGGCGGATCAGCAGCGTAGAGATGTCCCCAACCGATACAGGCGAGCGGTCCATCCTGGGTCCCGACGAGCGGTCCATCCTGGGTCTCGACTCTGGACAGCCAGTACCTCATCCATGGCCATCGGACCGGACCCCCTCCACAAGGGAGGGGGGGACATAGGAGAAAGAAAAGAAGCGGCAGATCAACTGGTCTAAAAAGGGGGTCTATTTAAAGGCTAGAGTATACAGATGAGTTTTAAGGTGAGACTTAAATGCTTCTACTGAGGTAGCATCTCGAACTGTTACCGGGAGGGCATTCCAGAGTACTGGAGCCTGAACGGAAAACGCTCTAGAGCCCGCAGACTTTTTTTGGGCTCTAGGAATCACTAATAGGCCGGAGTCTTTTGAACGCAGATTTCTTGCCGGGACATATGGTACAATACAATCGGCAAGATAGGATGGAGCTAGACCGTGTAGTATTTTATACGTAATTAGTAAAACCTTGAAGTCACATCTTAAGTGCACAGGAAGCCAGTGCAGGTGAGCCAGTACAGGCGTAATGTGATCAAACTTTCTTGTTCTTGTCAAAAGTCTAGCAGCCGCATTTTGTACCAACTGTAATCTTTTAATGCTAGACATGGGGAGACCCGAAAATAATACGTTACAGTAATCGAGACGAGACGTAGCAAACGCATGGATAATGATCTCAGCGTCTTTAGTGGACAAAATGGAGCGAATTTTTGCGATATTACGGAGATGAAAGAAGGCCGTTTTAGTAACGCTTTTAATGTGTGACTCAAAGGAGAGAGTTTGGTCGAAGATAATACCCAGATTTTTTACCGAAACACCGTGTTTTATTATTTGGTTGTCAAATGTTAAAGTTGTATTATTAAATTGAGGTCGGTGTCTAGCAGGACCGATAATCAGCATTTCCGTTTTTTTGGCGTTAAGTTGCAAAATCGATTCATGTTCTTTATATATGTAGTCACGAAAAAACAAGTACAGTACACATTGGTCCCTGCTGCATCTTAAAAATGTGGTCATTATGACTTCATTATTTATACATCATTTCTTACATTAGCGCCTAAATATTTAACGAGCTATAAGGAGCTACATTTTAAACAGCCCTTGGGGGAAGTTTGCAGGAATGAAAACGGCATTTCCCATGAGCCACCTTTCCTGGCAACCTTAATCAAGATTTCAGCTTGTACATATTGCAGAAGAGTTCATTGATCTTGCAACGCAACTAAACAACACTTCAGATGTTTTATAGGAAAAAATGTGGCAGAAAAGTTCAATCAATCAGCAAGTCAAGCACAACGTTGAAACAAAATGCGACGTTTGTTCGTTGTCTGATTCCTAACGTTAATTTGAACGTTGATTTTTGGTCAGTATTAAACAACTGAAACACAACTTTGAAGCAACATTTGTTTTGCAACCATGGGAATAAAAATTACCGCAAAACACCATGACCGAAACCAGTAGTTGTTAGCGGTAAATTCGATTGTATCGTTTTCATACAATTTAATCCAAAAGTTCAATTTCGAATCAGCACCTCCAAGTCCGAGTTCATGGTTCTCGCCCGGAAAAGGGCGGAGTGCCATCTCCGGGTTGGGGGGAGGAGACCCTGCCCCAAGTGGAGGAGTTCAAGTACCTAGGAGTCTTGTTCACGAGTGACGGAAGAGTGGATCGTGAGATCGACAGGCGGATCGGTGCGGCGTCTTCAGTAATGCGGACGCTGTATCGATCCGTTGTGGTGAAGAAGGAGCTGAGCCGGAAGGCAAAGCTCTCAATTTATTTCTTTTTTTTTTGTAGAAAAAAAAATATATGAGACCTTTTTGCTCAATATGTTGAAAAATGTTCTTAAATTAAGTAAATGCTAGCGCCATTATCTTGACATAACAGCGGCATTACATTTTGTTAAACCAGCAAACTAATACTAAAAACTAATTTATTGTTCTTAACAAATATGGGTTGTACTTGTATACCGCTTTTCTACCTTCAAGGTACTCAAAGCGCTTTGACACTACTTCTATGTAAAGCGCTTTGAGTCACTAGAGAAAAGCGCTATATAAATATAATTCACTTCACTTCACTTCCACATTTACCCATTCACACACACATTTACACACTGATGGAGGGAGCTGCCATGCAAGGCGCTAACCAGCACCAATCAGGAGCAAGGGTGAAGTGTCTTGCTCAGGACACAACGGACGTGACGAGGTTGGTACCAGGTGGGGATTGAACCAGGGACCCTCGGGTTGCGCACCGCGCCTGTTACTCTCGGGGTCTACTCGACGCTCAGGCAAGCCATACGGTCTAAAAAATGCATTTTTCCATCGATAACATGACATCATCGCGCCAAGTGCGTGCTCTTTCAGTCAATTAGTGCGCATATATACAACCCCTTTTTTTTAATTGTAATTTTGAAGAATTTATCTGAATATGCATGAACAGTTTCTGTTCAAAATTGTTTGAAATATCACATGTTAAATGTTGAAATAGTCAGTTTACTGTACTGTGCCAACTGTACTACTATATGAGTACGTATGTTCTATTGCAGGGGTGTCGAACTCAAATACAGAGTGGGCCAAAATTTTAAACGGAACAAAGGTTGAACAAATTAAGCTTTTAATAGGGACCCAAACAAGTTTTGCATTAAATATTGATCAAGCAAGGCTTATATAACTTTAGTGACATGCAAAATCCAGTTTCAAATAATAATAATAATAATTAAAAGAATATCAATGGCATATCAAATACAATTTAAATAAAAATGTTATGTCTTTTTTTTCTATTTGCAATCTTCTGAGGTAAATATACATTTTTTTCCACAGGCTAATAATACATTTGAAAATAAAATAACAATAATGAATGAACCAAACATTCAAGCCTTGAAGTTGCAAGAGAAAATGCATGAATAAAACGTTAATTATTGGTCAGTTTGCTGGAAGTTTCCCGGAAGAGTTAGTGCTGCAAGGGGTTCTGGGTATTTGTTCTGTTGTGTTACGATGCGGATGTTCACCCGAAATGTGTTTGTCATTCTTGTTTAGTGTGGTTTCACAGTGTGGCGCATATTTGTAACAGTGCTAAAGTTGTTTATACGGCCACCCTCAGTGTGACCTGTATGGCTGTTGACCAAGTATGCCTTGCATTCACTTGTGCGTGTATGTAAAAGCCACAAATATTATGTGACACGCTGTTAGTATGGACGACAGGTTGTAGAGAACGCTAAAGGCACGCCCCCAATATAGTTGTCCAGGTGGAAATCGGTAGAAATTCGGGAGAATGGCTGCCCCGGGAGATTTTCAGGAGGGGCACTGAACTTCGGGAGTCTATCGGGAAAATTAGGAGGGTTGGTAAGTAGATTAGATTAGATTAGATAGTACTTTATTCATTCCGTCAGGAGAGTTCCTTCAGGAAAATTAAAATGTTCAGTACAATCCCATTCAAGTTTAGACAAACATTACAGGGAGACAGAACAGGATCGCTGACGGGTCTGCCGACTTCCAGCGCCCCTTACAAAAAAAGATGAGATACAGGTAAACAAGGGGGGGATAGAAGATTAAAATGAAAAAAAAAATAAAAAATAAAAAAAATCGTTTTTTAATGAGTATTAGCAGTGAAGTGAATGTGAAGTGAATGATATTTATATAGCGCATTTTCTCTAGTGACTCAAAGCGCTTTACATGGTGAAACCCAATATCTAAGTTACATTTAAACCAGTGTGGGTGGCACTGGGAGCAGGTGGGTAAAGTGTCTTGCCTAAGGACACAACGGCAGTGACTAGGTTGGCGGAAGCGGGAATCGAACCTGCAACCCTCAACCAGAGTTTGACACCCATGTTCTATTGTTTCATTGAAAATAAAACAGCAAAATCCATTCGGCTGTCATCTGTTTTAATTATGAGACACAATTGTGTCAAAGTCATGATTTTTGTTAAAATCCGCCGCTCGGATCTCACATGATTTGGTTTTGAGTCATTTGTGTTCATCTTCTTGATTCAGGGACGCTTCCGAGTCTTAGTTTGTGCACTTCCTGTTTTTTTTTTTTTGTCACCATGGCGATTTGATTTGTTCACCTGCCTTTGTTTGCACACCTGGTTGTAATCATTCTTTTTTTTTTTCTTTTCTTAGTTTATTTCGAACATGACATACATACAACATTATACATCAGTTAAATTCATCATTTCGCAATACACAATACATCATGTCCGAAAAGGAGTAGGAAGATGCAAAGCTTATTTAATCCTACCCCTTTTCCGCTTCAGAGCGCCCACAATATATCAATCAATCAATGTTTACTTATATAGCCCTAAATCACTAGTGTCTCAAAGGGCTGCACAAACCACTACGACATTCTCGGTAGGCCCACATAAGGGCAAGGAAAACTCACACCCAGTGGGACGTCGGTGACAATGATGACTATGAGAACCTTGGAGAGGAGGAAAGCAATGGATGTCGAGCGGGTCTAACATGATACTGTGAAAGTTCAATCCACAATGGATCCAACACAGTCGCGAGAGTCCAGTCCAAAGCGGATCCAACACAGCAGCGAGAGTCCCGTTCACAGCGGAGCCAGCAGGAAACCATCCCAAGCGGAGGCGGATCATCAGCGCAGAGATGTCCCCAGCCGATACACAGGCAAGCAGTACATGGCCACCGGATCGGACCGGACCCCCTCCACAAGGGAGAGTGGGACATAGAAGAAAAAGAAAAGAAACGGCAGATCAACTGGTCTAAAAAGGGAGTCTATTTAAAGGCTAGAGTATACAAATGAGTTTTAAGGTGAGACTTAAATGTCTCAAATATATTGACTTAAATATATACATTCATTCACTGACCTTCTTTACAGCAAAATATCAAAATAGCAAAATGACATCTGTGAGTGAGTAACACAGCAGTTTTCTAACATGTACTTAATTATTTCAGTCATTATTAACATACTAAGATGAAGAACAACTTATTTTCAATAAGTTTGAAACTGTTTCTCATAATACTTCTTCTTTGTACTTTGTAAGCACTATTAATTTGAACATCCTCTTAAACTGGGTCATATCACTAAAATGTTTAACTTCTTTACTTAATCCGTTCCATAATTTAATTCCACATACTGATATGCTAAAGGTTTTAAGTGTTGAACGGGCATACGAATGTTTTAAGTTAGATTTTCCTCTAAGGTTATATTTCTCCTCTTTAGTTGAGAAGAATTGTTGTACATTCTTTGGTAGCAGGTTATAATTTACTTTGTACATCAATTTAGCTGTTTGGAATTTTATCAAGTCATCGAGCTTTAATATTTTTGACTCAACAAATAAAGGGTTTGTATGTTCTCGATATCCAACATTGTGTGTTATTCTAATCGAGCTTTTTTGTAACACAGTTAATGAATGTAGCGCACATTTGTGGTTGTTTCCCCATATTTCTGCACAATAACTCAGATATGGTAACACTAGCGAGCAGTAGAGAATATAAAGTGATTTTTGGCCCAGGACGTATTTTACTTGAGTCATTATTGAAATATTTTTTGCCACCTTATGTTGTATGTTTTGTATATGATATTTCCAGTTCATTTTATCATCTATTAAAACTCCCAAAAATCTGTAATCTACGTGACGGCAGCTCAGACGAGGAACAAAGACCTCGATGGCTTGCTTGTGCACGGACTGCCCTCCTGCTTTGTCCCTCCTTTTGCTCTCCTCAACACTTGGTAACACACACTTCAGTTAGTCATACACATAGCCTCACACATACACACTCTTGGGTTTGGTCGCACACTCCATTCTATAAATTTAGTTAGAATTGTTTATTGTTAATATATATATATATATTGACTATATATACAATAAATCATAGAACATTACAGCCCCTTGGTGTCTGTGTCGTCAACTCCCTCTGTTAAACATAACATTTTTGCCTATAATAGTTCGGTAATACTTTAGTATGGTGAACATATTCACCATTAATTAGTCGCTTATTAAAGAAACAAAGACTTAATTCAGAGTTATTTGGAGACTAGGGGAACACATAAGGGTTAGGGTTACTAATAAGTAGGGATGATGTTCGAAATCGGTTCTCCTGGTTGTTCGATAAGAAAAGAACCAATTCCATGGACTCAAATCCCTTTTTGAGAACCGGTTTCCTTCATCGAGGCAACTATAGTAAAGAAAAAGAGATGGTTCTCTATTCGAATCCCTGGGAACTAAACCCTTCCCACGTACATGGGACCTGCAATGTTTTGTTTATTTGATAATAAACTCTTACTGACACATTGTGGCGATATGAAAATACTACGCGTCATTAGTTTGGGCATATCAGTACAATGTTTAACTTCTTTACTTAATCCATTCCATAATTTAATTCCACATACTGATATGCTAAAAGTTTTAAGTGTTGAACGGGCATACAAATGTTTTAAGTTAGATTTTCCTCTAAGGTTATATTTCTCCTCTTTAGTTGAGAAGAATTGTTGTACATTATTTGGTAGCAGGTTATAATTTACTTTGTACATCAATTTAGCTGTTTGCAATTTTATCAAGGCATCGAGCTTTAGTATTTTTGACTCAATAAATAAAGGGTTTGTATGTTCTCTATATCTAACATTGTGTGTTATTCTAATCGATCTTTTTTGTAACACAGTTAATGAATGTAGCGCACATTTGTGGTTGTTTCCCCATATTTCTGCACAATAACTCAGATATGGTAACACTAGCAAGCAGTAGAGAATATAAAGTGATTTTTCGCCCTTATGTTGTATGTTTTGTATATTATATTTCCAGTTCATTTTATCATCTATTAATACTCCCAAAAATCTGGTTTCTTTTACCCTTTCGATATCTATTCCATCAATTTGTATTCTTGTCTGATGCTCTTTTCTACTGTTACCAAATAGCATTATTTTAGTTTTACTGAGATTCAAGGATAGCCTGTTTTTATCAAACCATTTTTTTAATTTATTCATTTCTTCCGTTATTATTTGTATTATCTTCTGTGTGTTCTCTCCTGAACAGAAAGCAGTTGTGTCGTCTGCAAATAAAACTAACTTCAAGTCTAACTTTGCAAATATCGTTTATATAAAGATTGAACAATCTTGGTCCCAGTATTGATCAGTGACTCTATATTAACCGACCTGTTTCATTTACTCGTCCTGGTCTCGTCAAGTTCGCTACACTCTTTTCGATGTCTTGGTGGACTCCTGATTTCGGTAATAATCCGTTTTGATACTTGCTAGCTTCCACGCCTAGCGTCTTTGTTTTCTAAGTGTTTACTCGCTAATGTTTTCGCGCTTAGCCACCTTCTGTTTCCCTAGCTCACACGCTAGTAGATGTTTCTTTGCCTTTTTCCTTAACACCACTGTTTTTTTTTTGTTATTAGTCTGTTTGTAGTTAAATAAATCTGTTTTCTTACCTGTACGCTCTGTCATTGCCCGACTGCATCTTGGAAGAAGCAACCCTTTTTGCACGATGCCACGTAAACGTAACAGATTTTTATTTTTCATGCTTGAAATAAGAGATTGTTACTTTACAAAAGTAGTTTTATACTTGTGAGTGTTGATGACACAGCTTTGCAACAGTTGATATTCTAGCATGTTTTACCTCAATATAGGTCATAAAATCTCAGCAACAAGCTGTAATATCTTACGGAGATCATTTAGGACCAAAACCCTTAAAACAAGTAAAATACTCTAACATAAAATCTGCTTAGTGAGAAGAATTATCTTATCAGACAGAAAATAAACAAATTTCCCCCTTTTTTAAATATTTAATCTTACTTAGATTTCAGTTTTTGCAGAGGGCAGTTTTCCAGCTTTTTTTCCTCGGTTTTCCTACTCCCCTCCTGTGTCTGCAAGTCTCCAACCCTGTCATTAGTTCCAGGTGTGCTGCCAGTCATCCAAGCCCACCTGTTGCTAATCAACCACCTGACTTAAACCCTAGATCTCCTCCCAGTTGGTGCCAGTTCGTCCGTTGCCAGCAGTAGAATCTTGTCTGAGCTCACTTACTTCGTCTTTTGCTCTGAACCTTTTGTAATCCAGTTTTTTTTGTATTTCCTCAGGTGAAGGAAAGACTTTCCACCCATTTTTCCTGGAGCTGATATTTTGTTCCAATTGACTTGTTTTCTCCAGGGATTTTTTTTGTTATTAATTAAGAGATTTTTACAGATCTGCATTTGGATTCTCACCTTTTTTGATACCACAACATTACATAGTTATATAACATACCGTATTTCCTTGAATTGCCGCCGGGGCGCTATCCATCCATCCATTTTCTACCGCTTATTCCGTTTCGGGGTCGCGGGGGGCGCTGGCGCCTATCTCAGCTACAATCGGGCGGAAGGCGGGGTACACCCTGGACAAGTCGCTACCTCATCGCAGGGCCAACACAGATAGACAGACAACATTCACACTCACATTCACACACTAGGGCCAATTTAGTGTTGCCAATCAACCTATCCCCAGGTGCATGTCTTTGGAAGTGGGAGGAAGCCGGAGTACCCGGAGGTAACCCACGCATTCACGGGGAGAACATGCAAACTCCACACAGAAAGATCCCGAGCCTGGATTTGAACCCAGGACTGCAGGAACTTCGTATTGTGAGGCAGACGCACTAACCCCTCTGCCACCGTGAAGGGGCGCTAATTAATTTAAAACCTCTTCTCACTCCTGCGCTTACCACAGGCATGCGGTAAAAGTAAGCATGCACTAATTATTTTAAAACCTCTTCTAAATCCAGCACTTAACAAAGGTATGCAGTAAAAAATTGACTGTGATGTAAGCTTGGACATTAAATCCTACTGAATAGCTATTAATCTTCTTCCCTTTATGCGATTTCAATCTACCGGTATTTAAATCAGCCTCCTCCATTTTGAAAATGATCAAGGAGACGTGTCACTAGTTTGACCAGGCGGTAATACTAAGCACGCGGTAATTATTTTGGGAAGCGAGTTTGATTCAAGGCAGGCACATACTATATATGCCCTGCAGCAATTCAAGGAAATACGGTATATTGATTTGACGAAGACCTTGGCAAACTACGGCCTGCGGCCCACATGACCATTCAGATTTTCAATCCGGCCCGCCGAACATTCTACATCATTTTTTTTTAGACCTTTAACATCAAAATTAGGAAGTGCAGTGTTGTTTCTAAATAACCGTAAGTCTTGAACAATGGCAAGTATTTCAACGGTGGAAAATCTGCACTTTTGAGTCTTATAGAAGTTATTACAGTAATCTACGTGACGGCAGCTCAGACAAGGAACAAAGACCTCGATGGCTTGCTTGTGCACGGACTGCCCTCCTGCGTTGTCCCTCGTCTCGCTCTCCTCAACACTTGGGAACACACACTTCAGCTAATCATACACATAGCCTCACACATATACACTCTTGGGTTTTGTCACACACTCCATTCTATAAATTTAGTTAGAATTGTTTATTGTTAATATATATATATTGACTATATATACAATAAATCATAGAACATTACTGCCCCTTGGTGTCTGTGTCGTCAACTCCCTCTGTTAAACATAACATTTTGCCTATAATAGTTCGGTAATATTTTAGTACGGTGAACATATTCACCATTAATTTGTCACTTATTAAAGAAACAAAGACTTAATTCAGAGTTATTTGGAGACTAGGGGAACACATAAGGGTTAGGGTTACTAATAAGTAGGGATGATGTTCGAAATCGGTTCTCCTCGGTTGTTCGATAAGAAAAGAACCGATTCCATGGACTCGAATTCCTTTTTGAGAACCAGTTCCCGTTATCGAGGCAACTATAGTAAAGAAAAAGAGTTGGTTCTTTATTCGAATCCCTGGGAACAAACGTCTTTCCACGTACATGGGACCTGCAATGTTTTGCTTATTTGATTTTAGCGATATGAGCATACTACGCGTCATTAGTTTGGGCACTTCCGGGTTGAGACAATTGAGAAGTAGACAAGTTGTGTTAGCTCTTAAAAGCCTTGGAAAAGATAAGTCTGTAAGTAAACTGTTCAACTTGTTTATGTAACTCAATATTAAGGTGGAATGTAGTTAAGTTTGATACTATGATGCTTATTGAGAAACAATTTTTGTGCACTGTTTCAATAGAGACTTCACGGTGGAAGAAGGGTTAGTGCATGGGTGTCAAACTCTGGCCCGCGGGCTAAATTTGGCCCGCCGTGTAATTTCATTTGGCCCTTGACGCAATATCAAATTAACATTAGAGCTGGTCCGCCGGTATTATACAGCAACAGTGCCGCTGTAACACCGAATTCACCGCTTATACTCATACTTGCCAACCCTCCTGATTTTCCCGAGAGACTCCCGAAGTTCAGTGCCCCTCCCGAAAATCTCCCGGGGCCACTTTTCTCCCGAATTTCTCCCCGGACAACAATATTGGGGTCATACCTTAAAGACACTGCCTTTAGTGTTCTCCACAACCTGTCGTTACGTCCGCTTTTCCTTTATGCATACAGCGTGCCGGCCAAGTCACATAGCATATGCGGCTTGTACACACACACACACACACACACACACACACACACACACAAGTGAATGCAAGGCATATTTGATCAACAGCCATACAAGGTCACACTGAGGGTGGCCTTATAAACAACTTTAACACTTTTACAAATATGCGCCACACTGTGAAGCCACACCAAACAAGAATGACAAACACATTTTGGGAGAACAACCGCACCTAAACACAACATGAACACAACAGAACAAATACCCAGAACCCCTTGCAGCACTTATTCTTCCAGGACGCTAAAATACACCCCCCCCCCCCCCCCCCCCGCTACCACCAAACCCCGCCACCCCCCAACCCAGACCACCTCATGGTTATTTTATTTTCAAATGCACTAGCTTGTGGAAAAAGTTAATGTTGATATTTACCTCAGAAGGCTGCAAATAGAAAAGAGGCATTACATTTTTTATTTAAATTTTATTTCGGTGATGTTTTTTCGTTTGTTTTTTGAAAGTTGATTTTGCACTATTAGGTTCTATAAGCGTTTTTAAAGCAAATCAGTGTAAAAAACTGAGCAATAATTAGCGTTTTATTCATGCACGTTCTCTTGCTACTTCAAGGCTTGAATGATTGATTAATTAATTATTGTTATTTTACTTTCAAATGTATTATTGGCCTGTGGAAAAGGTATTTTTTTTTTATATTTACCTTCAGAAAGCTGCAAATAGAAAAGAGGAATTGAATTTTTATTTAAATTTTATTTGACATGCCATTGATATTTTTTTATTATTGTTATTATTATTTGAAACTCGATTTTGCGTGTCACTATATGCTTATATAAGCCTTGCTTGTTCAATATTCAATGCAAAACTTGTTTGGGTCCCTATTAAAAAGTTCATTTGTTCAACCTTGGCCCGCGGCTTTGTTCAGTTTGAAAGTTTGGCCCGCTCTGTATTCAAGTTTGATGCCCCTGGGTTAGTGCGTCGGCCTCACAATACAAAGGTTTCTGAAGTCCTGGGTTCCAATCCCGGGCTCGGGATCTTTCTGTGTGGAGTTTGCATGTTCTCCCCGTGACTGCGTGGGTTCCCTCCGGGTACTCGGGCTTCCTCCCACCTCCAAAGGCATGCACCTGGGGATAGGTTGATTGGCAACATTAAATTGGCCCTAGTGTTTGAATGTGAGTGTGAATGTTGTCTGTCTATCTGTGTTGGCCCTTCGATGAGGTGGCGACTTGTCCAGGGTGTACTCCGCCTTCCGCCCGAGTGTAGCTGAGATAGGCGCCAGCACCCCCCACAACCCCAAAAGGGAATAAGCGCTAGAAAATGGATGGATGTTTCAATAGATGTTTTGAGGACTTAAAATGGCTGGCAGTTGTATATTTCCACCATCTCAGAAGTATTTGTTTGATGATAGTACTGAATATTAGTGTGAAGCTAATATTTACATATTGTGTATTACATTTCAGTATGTTAATTGAATCACAAAGCTTATACATTTGTCATTGTGTGTATTTCAGTTGAAAAAAAAAAAAAAAATGTGCAAGACAAAAGTAAAAATAGGAAAAGACAAAGCAAGTGTCACGATCCATGACTCGGATCGTTTATGGTTTTGCCTTTTGATATGTTTTTGATCATGTTTATTTCTAGACTTTGCTGATCCCTTCAATCAATCAATCTCTCAATGTTTACTTATATAGCCCTAAATCACTAGTGTCTCAAAGGGCTGCACAAACCACTACGACGTCCTCGGTAGGCCCACATAAGGGCAAGGAAAACATTAAAAGCGTTACTAAAACGGCCTTCTTTCATCTCCGCAATATCGCTAAAATTCGCTCCATTCTGTCCACTAAAGACGCTGAGATCATTATCCATGCGTTTGTTACGTCTCGCCTCGATTACTGTAACGTATTATTTTCGGGTCTCCCCATGTCTAGCATTAAAAGATTACAGTTGGTACAAAATGCGGCTGCTAGACTTTTGACAAGAACAAGAAAGTTTGATCACATTACGCCTGTACTGGCTCACCTGCACTGGCTTCCTGTGCACTTAAGATGTGACTTTAAGGTTTTACTACTTACGTATATAATACTACACGGTCTAGCTCCATCCTATCTTGCCGATTGTATTGTACCATATGTCCCGGCAAGAAATCTGCGTTCAAAGGACTCCGGCTTATTAGTGATTCCCAAAGCCCAAAAAAGTCTGCGGGCTATAGAACGTTTTCATTTCGGGCTCCAGTACTCTGGAATGCCCTCCCGGTAAAAGTTCGAGATGCCACCACTGTAGAAGCATTTAAGTCTCACCTTAAAACTCATTTGTATACTCTAGCCTTTAAATAGACTCCCTTTTTAGACCAGTTGATCTGCCGTTTCTTTTCTTTTTCTCCTATGTCCCACTCTCCCTTGTGGAGGGGGTCCGGTCCGATCCGGTGGCCATGTACTGCTCGCCTGTGTATCGGCTGGGGACATCTCTGCGCTGCTCATCCGCCTCCGCTTGGGATGGTTTCCTGCTGGCTCCGATGTGAACGGGACTCTCGCTGCTGTGTTGGATCCGCTTTGGACTGGACTCCCGCGACTGTGTTGGATCCATTATAGATTGAACTTTCACAGTATCATGTTAGACCCGCTCGACATCCATTGCTTTCCTCCTCTCCAAGGTTTCTCATAGTCATCATTGTCACCGACGTCCCACTGGGTGTGAGTTTTCCTTGCCCTTATGTGGGCCTACCGAGGATGTCGTAGTGGTTTTTGCAGCCCTTTGAGACACTAGTGATTTAGGGCTATATAAGTAAACATTGATTGATTGATTGAAACTCCGTAGCTTGCTAGCTTGCGCACGCTAGCTTTCTGAGACTCTTATTTTGTTAGCACAAGCAGGATGAAACAGGTCTTTTATGGTGAAGACAGGAACTGTGCAGTCGGTCTTTAGAGTTTTGACAGTAGGTACGGAGTCTCTAGAAATAAAATGTGTTTCTCTGCGTCCGCCCTGTTTGCGATTTTTTTTCTTAAATATGAGCTCGCAGCAGCCAGCGTCATCTCACAAGATCCTCGGGTGCCGAGAATGTCAAACAACTGACGAAAGTGAAGTCTTGGTATGATTGATGATTGCTCATTTTTATGTCTATTTTTTAATGCCTGGCTTGAGATCGACTGACACACCCTCCGAGATCGACCAGTCGATCGCGATCGACGTAATGGGCACCCCTGGTTTAGACCTTTTGTACCAGTGTTATTTTATTTTTGTATTAAAACCAAGTTCTTACCTGCAATCTTGCCTGTCTGGTTGAAGTGCATCCTTGAGGTGGCAACAAGTGCGGCGCAATGCGTGACAGCAAGATCAACAACAATAAAGAGACTGAATGGATTAATCTGCTTTGGATTGTTTGTTAGCTGTCTGCCAAGCTGTATAACCTCAAGACGTATAGTGAGGGCAGAACAGGAAATATGCGATTATTGCCAGGCTTCGCTCTCATGTAAGGGGGGAATAACTGTTGATTGATGACTGTGGTGTTCTTAGTGTCAAAATGGGGCGGCATAGCTCGGTTGGTAGAGCGGACGTGCCAGCAACTTGGGGGTTGCAGGTTCGATTCCCGCTTCCGCCATCCTAGTCACTGCCGTTGTGCCCTTGGGCAAGACACTTTACCCACCTGCTCCCAGTGCCACCCACACTGGTTTAAATGTAACTTAGATATTGGGTTTCACTATGTAAAGCACTTTGAGTCACTAGAGAAAAGCGCTATATAAATATACTTCACTTCATATAGTGTGTGTAGTTAGTATGTTCCAATAGCAGCAGAAGTGCACTTTTTGGAGAGCTGTATTATTTTCAGTTTTGTGCCCAAGGGACTGATTTTATTTAACACTATACTATTATTTATACACCTATAGAGATCACAGAGACAGGTTTTATTTGTTTTACTGTATTTATTTGTTTTTTTCTGAAAAATCCCACTTGATATACTTTGGGTAACAACAGTCATATATTTTTTTTATGGGGGTGTGGAGAGACGGAGCCGAGGAGCCGACAGCAGGCGAGGACAAACAGCGGTCCTGCCCAAGATGGCGGCCAGGAGGCGGCGCATGCAGCGGAGCGGAGAGGCGGGGCACGCCCAGAGCGACACTGCAGCCATCAGAGCCAGGTGCGTAAACGACACACCTGCTCTCAATGCTGCAGCATAAAAGGGGAGAAGGAGGAGCAATCGTGGCAGGAGAAGGAACAACGGACAACGAAGACAACGAAGACGACGAGAGCGACCAGGAGAAAGATGAGCCCCCGCGGGAGACGCAGCTCACCGGCCACCGAAAGGCGCGCCGATACGAGCAGGAAGAGAGGTCGCGCTAGAAATTGGCGCCACCGATGGGAACCACAACATATTTATTGAAAGAATAAACGAGAGTCAAACCTGCTATCGATGGTCACTCCAACCCACACAATGACGGCTGGAGACCTGTCACAGGGGGTAACAGTCAATATTTATTTACATTTTTTTTTTCTTATAAGATAAAAGTGAGCTTCATGTTAAACCAAATATTTTGTTTTTTTCATATGGAACAACCTATCTGGATTCGATAAGAGAATCAATCAATCAATGTTTACTTATATAGCCCTAAATCACTAGTGTCTCAAAGGGCTGCAAAAACCACTACGACATCCTCGGTAGGCCCACATAAGGGCAAGGAAAAACTCACACCCAGTGGGAGGTCGGTGACAATGATGACTATGAGAACCTTGGAGAGGAGGAAAGCAATGGATATCGAGCGGGTCTAACATGATACTGTGAAAGTTCCATCCATAATGGATCCAACATAGTCGCGAGAGTCCATTGATTGATTGATTGATACTTTTATTAGTAGATTGCACAGTTCAGTACATATTCCGTACAATTGACCACTAAATGGTAACACCTGAGTAAGTTTTTCTACTTGTTTAAGTCGGGGTCCACGTTAATCAATTCAAAGCGGATCCAACACAGCAGCGAGAGTCTCGTTCACAGTGGAGCCAGCAGGAAACCATCCCAAGCGGAGGCGGATCAGCAGCGCAGAGATGTCCCCAGCCGATACACAGGCAAGCAGTACATGGCCACCGGATCGGACCGGACCCCCTCCACAAGGGAGAGTGGGACATAGGAGAAAAAGAAAAGAAACGGCAGATCAACTGGTCC
Organism: Nerophis ophidion; assembly: GCF_033978795.1. Taxonomy (NCBI): domain Eukaryota; kingdom Metazoa; phylum Chordata; class Actinopteri; order Syngnathiformes; family Syngnathidae; genus Nerophis; species Nerophis ophidion. Next base: position 72,246,340 of record NC_084616.1, on the reverse strand, counting down.
AAAAAGGGAGTCTATTTAAAGGCTAGAGTATACAAATGAGTTTTAAGGTGAGACTTTAATGCTTCTACTGAGGTGGCATCTCGAACTTTGGGAATCACTAATAAGCCGGAGTCCTTTGAGCGCAGATTTCTTGCCGGGACATATGGTACAATACAATCGGCAAGATAGGATGGAGCTAGACCATGTAGTATATTATACGTAAGTAGTAAAACCTTAAAGTCACATCTTAAGTGCACAGGAACCCAGTGCAAACTTTCTTGGCGTCTGTCGATGGCGTTTTAAAATCGTGTTTTTATCACCTTCGTCTTTTAGTAAAGGTTAAACCGTTTTTATCTTTTAACCTTTTTGAACAAGTCGTGCATGCTTTTATTTCAAGTGGCCTGGACTACTGCAATGCACTTTATGCTGGCATTAGCCAAAAAGCTCTCTCCCGGTTGCAGTTAGTCCAGAATGCGGCAGCACGACTTTTAACAGGGGCCAGGAAACGCCAGCATATAACCCCAATTCTTCAGAGTTTGCACTGGCTCCCTGTTCATTTTAGAATTGATTTTAAAACATTGCTGTTTGTTTTTAAATCTTTACATGGACTGGCACCTCAATATATCTCGGACCTCATCCAAATTTACATTCCTGCGCGCGCTCTGAGGTCCGAGAGCCAGTTCCAGCTCGTGGTGCCCAAGACCAGACTTAAGACCAGGGGAGACAGGGCCTTCTCTGTGGTCGGCCCTAAGCTCTGGAACACTCTGCCCCTCCATGTTCAAACTGGTCCCCCAGTGGAGTGTTTTAAGTCTCGTCTTAAGACCCACTTTTATTCTTTGGCTTTTAACACTACGTGAGTTGTGTGGTCCTCTGTTGTCCTCTGTTGTCCTCTGTGTTTTTTATACACTTTGATTTCTATTTTACTGTTTTAATTGATTTTACCCTTTAAAATAGTTTTTAATCATATTTGTTTTTATATTGTTTTTATTGGTTTTATATTTAGACATGCACCTGGGGATAGGTTGATTGGCAACACTAAATTGGCCCTAGTGTGTGAATGTGAGTGTGAATGTTGTCTGTCTATCTGTGTTGGCCCTGTGATGAGGTGGCGACTTGTCCAGGGTGTACCCCGCCTTCCGCCCGATTGTAGCTGAGATAGGCGCCAGCGCCCCCCCCCCGCGACCCCAAAAGGGAATAAGCGGTAGAAAATGGATGGATGGATGGATGGATGGATATTTATTTATTTTTTTGTTTTTATTCAGTCATTGGTGGAGCATAATATTGTTTTTTTTGTTTTTTTTAATATTGTTTTTAACATGGCTGTGCAGCGCTTTGGAAACGTTATTGTTGTTTAAAAGTGATATATAAATAAAGTGGATTGGATTGGATAATAAAATATTATGATCGATAAGGAATCGGTTTGATAAGAGGATTCGATAATGGGCTCGAATTCGATAATTTCTTATCGTACATCATCCCTACTAATAAGCAAAAATTCTGAGGTTATTAAGGGAAGACTCTTGGTTAATGGCTTACTGGTTGTATAATAAGGCCATGCATTTATAAGTACTTAATTAAGAGCCAACATGTTACTAATTTGCATGTTAATAAGCAACTAATAATGGTGTAAAGAGAAGGCAAACAAAAGACGCTAGCAGGAAAGCTAGGATAACACTATAGGAAACCAAAACTTGGCTCGAGGGCACAAACGAGAAATCAAATCATCAGTAAGGAAACTGGAATAAACAAGTGGCATAGCATGAGAGCTAGCGAGAAAATACATACGAAGAATGATGAGAGCTGTCACTGTTGCGCGTGGGCAAATTAGGATCCGAGAATGAATAAAGAAAAGGGGCGCGTTTAAATAAGGGAGGTGATCAGAAGAAAACATGGTATTGTATGAAAAAGGTAGGATTGAATAAGATCAGCTTCTTCCTACTCCTTTTCAGACGTGCTGTAATGCAACTACTGGAAATGTGCGACGCATAACTTTGTCTTGTATGCATGTTAGGAATAACTGAGACCAAACTGAAGTTCCCGATCAGGCCGTTCTAGCCACATCGTTCTTAATCCTAACGATACAGTATATGTTGTTTGCTGTACAGACTGCAAATGGTGAAGGTTATGATCAAGTAAACAATCCCACATGTTGTCTGTGTTTCGTTATGGTTATGTTTGTGTCATTCTTGTATTCTTAGAACAGAAATAAAAGTCTGTAGGCGTTTGAAAGAAGAAGAAAAAGTCCATTTCAATCCTTTGATACGGTCTTGGATACTGTGCTGACTTATTGGTGAAGCTCCAAATGCTGGATGTTATGATTGAGCTTATTTTGTCTCTTAGGACTAAGAAAAAATAAAATACAATAGTGCTGTCGAATGTTCAAAAAATGTATCAAGATAAATCCTTCTTTTTGAGTTTGGATTAATCATGATTAATCAGAAGTTATTGTATAAAAAGAGCTTAATTGTGTAGACACATGTAAAACTGTATTGTCAGAATGTCATTGAGGAAAAATTTTAAAAAGGTTCTAGGTTACTTAAATGCAGTATATGTAGTTGCTCAAAAACCTGATAACAGTTTTATTTAATCCCAAATCAAGGTGTATTTTGATTTTAAATGTGCCTGCAAGCACACCAGTTGGAGTTTCTTTACTCATCTTCTGCTGGACCCACTATGGACTGGATTATGTTAGATCCACTATGGACTGGACTCTCACTATTATGTTAGATCCACTATGGACTGGACTTTCACTATTATGTTAGATCCATTATGGACTGGACTCTCACTATTATGTTAGATCCACTATGGACTGGACTCTCACTATTATAATAGACCCACTATCGACTGGACTCTCACTATTATGTTAGATCCACTATGGACTGGACTCTCACTATTATAATAGATCCACTATGGACTGGACTCTCACTATTATGTTAGATCCACTATGGACTGGACTCTCACTATTATAATAGATCCACTATGGACTGGACTCTCACTATTATGTTAGATCCATTATGGACTGGACTCTCACTATTATGTTGGATCCAATATGGACTGGATTCTTATTATTGTGTTAGATCTGCAATGGACTGGACTCTCACTATTATTTTAGATCCACTATGGACTGGACTCTCACTATGATGGTAGATCCACTATGGACTGGACTCTCACTATTATGTTAGATCCACTACGGACTGGACTCTCACTATTATGTTAGATCCACTATGGACTGGACTCTCACTATTATAATAGATCCACTATGGACTGGACTCTCACTATTATGTTAGATCCATTATGGACTGGACTCTCACTATTATGTTAGATCCAATATGGACTGGATTCTTACTATTGTGTTAGATCTGCTATGGACTGGACTCTCACTATTATTTTAGATCCACTATGGACTGGACTCTCACTATGATGGTAGATCCACTATGGACTGGACTCTCACTATTATGTTAGATCCACTATGGACTGGACTCTCACTATGATGTTAGATCCACTATGGACTGGACCCTCACTATTATGTTGGATCCACTAAGGACTGGACTTTTACAATATTATGCTAGATCGACCGGTCTCCTCTAGAGGGGGGCGTCACCCACATCTGTGGTCCTCTCCAAGGTTTCTCATAGTCATTCACATTGACATTCCACTGGGTTGTGAGTTTTTCCCTGCCCTTATGTGGGCTCTGAACCGAGGATGTCGTTGTTACTTTTGCAGCCCTTTGAGATACTTGTGATTTAGGACTATATAAATAAACATTGATTGATCTTAAAGGACGAAGAATGAGACGTCCGAGCAGACGTGAGCCGAGTAAGTGAGGTGAAAGGGACTTTGACTGTATATTAAGTCGAACTTGGAGCCATGCTATTTTGACATAAATGGAGTGCTTACCCATATAAACCAAGAAAAAAGCAAGCTGGACCAAAACATCGAGTGAGTCACATTTTAACATCGATCAGGTTACACACAGCGTGTCATTTGTGACCATGGATGAAGTGCTGGCTGTCTAGAGTCAAGACCCGGTTGTGGACCGCTCGCCTGTGCATCGATTAGGGACATCTCCGGACGGGACTCTCATTATTATGTTAGATTCACTATGGACTGGACTCTCACTATTATGTTAGAGCCACTATGGACTGGAATTTCACAATATTATGCTAGACCCACTCGACGTCCATTGCATCCGGTCTCCCCTGGGGGGGTACCCACATTTGCGGTCCTCTCCAAGGTTTCTCATAGTCATTCTCATCGACGTCCCACTGGGTTGTGAGTTTTCCCTTGCCCTTATGTGGGCGCTGATCCGCGGATGTAGTTCTGGCTTGTGCAGCCCTTTGAGACACTTGTGATTTTAGGGTTACATAAATAAACATTGATTGATTGTTTGATTGATTGATGTACTTTTGGAAACACTTTTACTTTAAAAAATGGTTTTATTGAGTAGGACTAGAAAATGGTGGACTGGTGGGCAGGCTCAGCTCAGTTCAAAGGCCAGCGAGAAGAGGTAGGTCTTAAGAAGGGTTTTGAAAACCCCCAGGCTCTGGGCTGACCTAATGTGGAGGGGAAGACTGTTCCAGAACTTAGGGACAGAAACGGAAAAGGCTGTGTCCCCTCTGGTCTTTAGCCTGCCTGGATCTAGGGACCGCCATCAGCAGTTGGTCAGCTGACCTTAGGTGTTCTTGACGAGGTATGATTATGCAGAAGCTCGAAGCTTGTACCTGTGATCTTGTCCTTTCGGTCATGACCCAAAGCTCATGACCATAGGTGAGGATGGGAACGTAGATCGACAGGTAAATTGGTGGCTGCAGGATTAAGTCTCTGTGGTCCTGATGGCTTCACCCGGCCAGGGTCTTCAGCTCTCACTGGATCGGTTCGCAGCCGAGTGTGAAGCGACCTGGATGAGAATCAGCACCTCCAAGTCCGAGTCCATGGTTTGTTTTCGCCCGGGAAAGGGTAGAGTGCCATCTCCAGGTTGGGGGAGGAGCTCTTGCCCCAAGTGGAGGAGTTCAAGTACTTTAAGTTGAGTTTATACCAAAATGGATACATGGATGATACAGCAGAGGATTTGGAGGATGTCATGTGGTCAGATGAAACCAAAAATAGAACTTTTTGGTATAAACTCAACTCGTTGTGTTTGGAGGAAGAAGAATACTGAGTTGCATCCCAAGAACACCACACCTACTGTGAAGCATGGTGGTGGAAACATCATGCTTTGGGGCTGTTTTTCTGCTAAGGGGACAGAACGATTGATCCGTGTTAAGGAAAGAATGAATGGGGCCATGTATCGTGAGATTTTGAGCCAAAACCTCCTTCCATCAGTGAGAGCTTTGAATGGTTGACCAAATACTTATTTTCCACCATAATTTACAAATAAATTCTTTAAAATTCCTACAATGTGAATTTCTGGATTTTTTTTGACAATCTGTCTCTCACAGTTGAGTGTACCTATGATGAAAATTACAGGCCTCTGTCATCATTTTAAGTGGGAGAACGTGCACAATCGGTGGCTGACTAAATACTTTTTTTGCCCCTCTGTATATACCAGGGGTCACCAACCTACTTCTTGGGTACTGATTAATGCGAAGGGCTACCAGTTTGATACACACTTAAAAAAAATTGCCAGAAATAGCCAATTTTTACTCAATTTACCTTTGATAATTAATATATATATATATATATATATTAAAAAATGGGTATTTCTGTAAGTCATTCCGTCATACATTTTTTTTTTCCTTTTACGGAAGGTTTTTTGTAGAAAATAAATGATGAAAAAAACACTTAATTGAACGGTTTAAAAGAAGAGAAAACAGGAAAAAGATAGGCGCCAGCGCCCCCCGCGACCCCTAAAGGGAATAAGTGGTAGAAAATGGATGGATGGATGGATGAAAATTAAATTTTGAAACATAGTTTATCTTTAATTTTGACTCTTTAAAATTCAAAATTCAACCGAAAAAAAGAAGAGAAAAACTATTGAAAAAATTAAAAAGATAATTCAAGGAACATCATTAGTAATTTTTCCTGATTAAGATTAATTTTATAATTTTGATGACATGTTTTGAATAGGTTAAAATCCTATCTGCCTTTTGTTAGAATATATAACAAATTGGACCACACTATATTTCTGACAAAGACAAATCATTATTTCTTCTAGATTTTCCATGACAAAAATGTTGAAAGAAATTCACAAATTTTGAAATAAGATCTAAATTTGATTGTCCAGATTTTCTAGATTTGCCAGAATATTTCTATTTTATTTTAATCGTAATAAGTTTGAAAAAATATTTCACAAACATTCTTCGTCGAAAAAACAGAATCCAAATGGAAAAATTCAATTAAAATGTATTTATTATTCTTTACAGTAAAAAAAAATAATTTACTTGAACATTGATTTAAATTATAAGGAAAGAAGAGGAATGAATTTAAAAGGTAAAAACGAATATGTGGTTGAAAATCCTAAAATCATTTTAAAGGTTTTATTTTTTCTCTAAAAATGTCTTTTTGAAAGTTATTAGAAGCAAAGTAAAAAAATAAATGAATTTATTTTAACAAGTGAAGACCAAGCCTTTGAAATATTTTCTTGGATTTTCAAATTGAGTTTTGTCTCTCTTAGAATTACAAATGTCGAGCAAAGCGAGACCAGCTTGCTAGTAAATAAATAACATTTAAAATATTGAGGCAGCTCACTGGTAAGTGCTGCTATTTGAGCTATTTTTAGAACAGTCCAGCGGGCGACTCATCTGGTCCTCACGGGCTACCTGGTGCCCGCGGGCCCCACGTTGGTGACCCCTGGCATATACACATACACACTCTTGTTATTTCTGACAGCCCTAAAACAAACGTGTTATTTGTGTTTCAAAACGGTTATTTTCGTATCAGTTTTGCACTCTCCGTGAAAAGAGAGAATCTTGTGGGCGTATGATGGGAAAAGAAAAAAAAAAAAGAAGTCAAGTTGGTAAGTCACGAGAGGTTATTCCAGCAACAGCTCCAGTTTAAAACATGATGAAAGCTCACGCTGATATGAAAAGATGTCCACTTCATGCATTCTTCAATGGTGATGTTCCTCGGGGGCGAGAATGGAGAAACCCTCACTGGAGAGAAACAACATGACTTTATTTGCCGAGGTTTTTTTTTTCCAGCTGTCCCCCTCTCTCTCTCTCTCTCTGCTCCCTCGCTTCAGACAGAATACACAATGGCGAATGTGATGTGCATTTGAAAATGCACTTTATGTGACACATGGCAGAAGAGTGCGTGAGAAGAAGAGAGTCCGCCGCCAATATTCCCGCTGCTGCATTTTTTATTAATTTTCTTCTTACACTCCAACCCTGCGCTTGCATGTCTTTAACAAGAGAAAACGCTGGAAGAAACACTTTGTGTCGCTTGGAACCCTGGCTGCACTATGGACTGGACTCTCAAATTTTATGTTAGATCCACTATGGACTGGACTCTCACACTATTATGTTGGATCCACTATGGACTGGACTCTCACTATTATGTTAGATCCACAATGGACTGGATTCTTACTATTATGTTAGATCCACTATAGACTGGACTCTCACTATTATGTTGGATCCACTATGGACAGGACTCTCACACTATTATGTTAGATCCACTATGGACTGGATTCTCACTATTATGTTAGATCCAGGGGCTTCACGGTGGCAGAGGGGTTAGTGCGTCTGCCTCACAATACGAAGTTCCTGCAGTCCTGGGTTCAAATCCAGGCTCGGGATCTTCCTGTGTGGAGTTTGCATGTTCTCCCCGTGAATGCGTGGGTTCCCTCCGGGTACTCCGGCTTCCTCCCACTTCCAAAGACATGCACCTGGGGATAGGTTGATTGGCAACACTAAATTGGTCCCTAGTGTGTGAATGTGAGTGTGAATGTTGTCTGTCTATCTGTGTTGGCCCTGTGATGAGCTGGCGACTTGTCCAGGGTGTACCCCGCCTTCCGCCCGATTGTAGCTGAGATAGGCGCCAGCGCCCCCCGCGAGCCCAAAAGGGAATAAGCGGTAGAAAATGGATGGATGGATGTTAGATCCACTATGGACTGGACTCTCACACTATTATGGTGGATCCACTATGGACTGGACTCTCACTATTATGTTGTATCCACTATGGACTGGACTCTCACACCATTATGTTAGATCCACTATGGACTTGACTCTCACTATTATGTTGGATCCACTATGGACTGGACCCTCACACTATTTTGTTAGATCCACTATGGACTTGACTCTCACTATTATGTTGGATCCACTATGGACTTGACTCTCACACTATTATGTTAGATCCACTATGGACTGGACTCTCACTATTATGTTGTATCCACTATGGACTGGACTCTCACACCATTATGTTAGATCCACTATGGACTTGACTCTCACTATTATGTTGGATCCAGTATGGACTGGACCCTCACACTATTTTGTTAGATCCACTATGGACTGGACTCTGACACTATTATGTGAGATCCACTACGGACTGGACTCTCACTATTATGTTAGATCCACTATGGACTGGACTCTTACACTATTATGTTAGATCCACTATGGACTGGACTCCCACATTATTATATTAGATCCACTATGGACTGGATTCTTACTATTATGTTAGATCCACTATTGACTGGACTCTCACTCTTATGTTAGATCCACTATGGACTGGACTCTCACACTATTATGTTAGATCCACTATGGACTGGATTCTTACTATTATGTTGGATCCACTATGGACTGGACTCTCACACTCTTATGTTAGATCCACTATGAAATGGACTCTCACACTATTATGTTAGATCCACTATGGACTGGACTCTCACTATTATGTTACATCAACTATGGACTGGACTGTCACTATTATGTTAGATCCACTATGGACTGGACTTTCACAATATTATGCAGACCCACTCAACGTCCATTGCATTCGGAACTGGCACAAGTGGCAAACATATCATCAAAAGGTTTAGAGAATCCAGAGAAATCACTGCACGTAAGCGATGATATTACAGACCTTCGATCACTCGGGCGGTACTGCTTCAAAAAGGGACATCAGTATGTAAAAGGTATTGCCACACGGGCTCAGGAACACCTCAGAAAACTAATGTCAGTAACTGCAGTGCGTCGCTACATCTGTAAGTACAAGTTGAAACTCTACTATGCAAAGCGGAAGCCATTTATCAACAACACCCAGAAACGCTGCCAGCTTTGCTGGACCCGAGCTCGTCTAAGATGGACTGATGCAAAGTGGAAAAGTGTTCTGTGGTCGGACAAGTCCACATTTCATATGATTTTTGGAAACTGTGGATGTTGTGTCCTCCGGACCAAAGAGGAAAAGCACCATCCGGATTGTTATCGCCGCAAAGTTCAAAAGCCAGCATCTGTGATGGTATGAGGGTGCATTAGTGCCCAAGGCATGGGTAACTTACACATCTGTGAAGGCACCATTAATGCTGAAAAATACATACATGTTTTGGAGCAACATATGTTGTCATCCAAGCAACGTTATCATGGACGCCCCTGCTTATTTCAGCAATACAATGCCAAGCCACGTGTTACAACAGCCTGGCTTCATAGTAAACAAGTGCATGTACTCTACTGGCCTGCCTGTAGTCCAGACCTGTCTCCCATTGAAAATATGTGGCGCAATATGAAGCCTAAAATACTTGAACAACTTAAGCTGTACATCAGGCAAGAATGGGAAAGAAATCCACCTGAAAAGCTTAAAAAATTGGTCTCCTCAGTTCCCAAACGTTTAAATGAGTGTTGTTAAAAGGAAAGGCCATGTCGAGAGTCGAGGCCCAGGGTGGACCGCTCGTCGGGACCCAGGATGGACCGCTCGCCTGTATCGGTTGGGGACATCTCTACGCTGCTGATCCGCTTGAGATGGTTTCCTGTGGACGGGACTCTCGCTGCTGTGTTGGAGCCACTATGGATTGAACTTTCACAGTATCATGTTAGACCCGCTCGACATCCATTGCTTTCGGTCCCCTAGAGGGGGGGGGGGGTCGCCCACATCTGAGGTCCTCTCCAAGGTTTCTCATAGTCAGCATTGTCACTGGCGTCCCACTGGATGTGAATTCTCCCTGCCCACTGGGTGTGAGTTTTCCTTGCCCTTTTGTGGGTTCTTCCGAGGATGTTGTAGTCGTAATGATTTGTGCAGTCCTTTGAGACATTTGTGATTTGGGGCTATATAAATAAACATTGATTGATTGATTGATTGATTGATTGATGTAACACAGTGGTACAAATGCCCCTGCGCCAACATTTTTGCAACGTGTTGCTGCTATTAAATATTGAGTTAATGAATATTTGCAACAAAAAAAAATAGTTTATCAGTTTGAACATTAAGTATCTTTTATTTGCAGTCCTTTCAATTTAATATTAGTTGAAAAGGATTTGCAAATGATTGTATTCTATTTTTATTTACAAATTGCACAATGTGCCAACTTCACTGGTTTAGGGTTTTGTAATAGCCTTTTGTGGAACTTGGGATGGCGTGGTTCGGAGAGTACTTGAGGGTTCCAGGTTTGATATTAGCTTCAGCCATCCTAAGCACGGCCATTGTGTCCTCGGCAAAATGCTTCACCCACAATGTGCAGAACTCCCTTGAAAAATAAGTTACCCAGGACCTTTCCTGGGGTAAATAAAGGTTTAATCCATCCATCCATCTTCTTCCACTTATCCAAGGTCGGGTTGCAGAGGCAGCAGCCTCGCAGGGAAATTCAGACTTCCCTCTCCCCAGCCACTTGGTCCAGCTCTTCCCGCAGGATCCCTAGGCGTTCCAAGGCCAGCCGGGAGACATAGTCTTCCCAAAGTGTCCTGGTTCTTCCCCGTGGCCTCCTACAGGTCGTATGTGCTCGAAACACCTCCTTTGGGAGGCGTTCAGGTGGCACCAGATACTCGAACCACCTCATCTGGCTCCTCTCGATGTGTAGTTTGAGTTCCTCACGGATGACAGAGCTTCTCACCCTATCTCTAAGATAGAGACCCGGCACCCGGCAGAGGAAGCTCATTTCGGCCGCTTGTACCCGTGATCTTGTCCTTTCAGTCATGACCCAAAGCTCATGACCATAGGTGAGGATGGGAACGTAGATCGACCGGTAAATTGAGAGCTTTGCCTTCTGGCTCAGCTCCTTCTTCACCATTACGGATCGATTCAGCGTCCGCATTACGGATCCACTCTTCCCTCACTCGTGAACAAGACTCCTAGGTACTTGAACTCCTCCACTTGGGGCAGGGTCTCCTCCCCAACCCGAAGATGGCACTCCACCCTTTTCCGGGCGAGAACCATTGACTCGGACTTGGAGGTGCTGATTCTCATCCCAGTCGCTTCATACTCGGCTACGAACCGATCCAGTGAGACCTGAAGATCCCGGTCAGATGAAGCCATCAGGACCACATCATCTGCAAAAAACAGAGACCTAATCCTGCAGCCACCAAACCGGATCCCCTCAACGCCTTGACTTCGCCTAGAAATTCTGTCCCATAAAAGTTATGAACAGAATCGGTGACAAGGGGCAGCCGTGGCGGAGGCCAACCCTCACTGGAAACCGGTCCGACTTACTATCGGCAATGCGGACCAAGCTCTGACACCGATTATATATAAAAATTCGTAAAGTTTGATCAAAATCTGCCCATAACTTTTTGAGCTATGTTGCTAATTGACCGACAAAACCTTCTGTAACCATCTGGCTGAGTTGATTTAAGCAGTAAATTGTGTACGGTGTAATGTAAAGGCCTACGCAGTCTGATAGTTTATATATCAATGATGAAATATTAACATTGCAACACATGCCATTAAGGTCTTTTTAGTTTACTAAATTGCAATTTAAAATTTCGCGCGAAGTATCCTGTTGAAAACGTCGGTATGATGACACGTGACGTCTCGGATTGTAGCAGACATTTTGTTCCAGCCCGATCCCAACTATAAATCATCTGCTTTAATCGCATAATTACACACTATTGCTGAATCTTTTGCAATTTGTTCAATTAATAATGGAGAGGTCAAAGAAGAAAGATGTAGGTAGAAAGCGGTGTATTGCGGCTGCCTTTAGCAACACAAACACAGCCGGTGTTTCCTTGTTTACATTCCCGAAGGTGAAGATTTACTATGGCACAGAGCGGTCAAGCGAACATGGTTCTCTACCACATGTCAACCGGCAGGTTTCGGTGAGAAATTTGTGGTAATAAGTCGGCTCTTACCGTCGTTCCCCGTGCACCTGTCAAAGAGCCAGCTTTGGACTCTCTTGCCTCCTCCGACCGGCCGCCCTCGAACGTGCGATGCTTCCATCGGCTGCCTTTGCTTCGCCTCGTCGAGAAACGTAGCTTCCCTCAGAGACACTGGCGGTCACCACACCCGTTGCCACACCCCTCAGACCTTCAGGTACAACCATATAATCTCATTAAAACACTAGTAACACAATAAGCAGATAAGGGATTTTCCAGAAGTATCCTATTATTGTGTCTAATATCTGAATCGCTCCCACTGCCCTCTCTTTTTTTTTCTTCTTTTTTTTCTAGTCCTTCACTCTCATTATCCTCATCCATGAATCTTTCATGCTCGCTCAAATTAATGGGGAAATCGTCGCTTTCTCGGTCCAAATCGCTCTAGCTGCTGGTGGCCATGATTGTAAACAATGTGAGGATGAGAGGAGCTCTACAACCCGTGACATCACACGCACATCGTCTACTACTTCCGGTAAAGGCAAGGCTTTTTTATTAGCGACCAAAAGTTGCAAACTTTATCGTCGATGTTCTCTACTAAATCCTTTCAGCAAAAATATGGCAATATCACGAAATGATCAAGTATGACACATAGAATGGACCTGCTATCCCCGTTTAAATAAGAAAATCTCATTTCCTTAGGCCTTTAACGTCATTGTTGAGGTACATCCAAATAATGTGGAAGTTGAAAATGTAGCAAGTACACTTGATATGAAGTGGAAATGGCGTAGCATGAGGTTGGCGTGTTTGTTTTTTTTACCCTGGTTTTATTTTTACGCCACGTCTAGATCTCGTCAACTTGGCAAGACTTACTCGTGAAATGTCTCACATCACAACTTCGGGATGTCCATGCGTGGCAGGCAGCCTGCCGTGTGTTAGTATCGTTTGGCGGAAATAAGTGTTTTTGGGGTTTTTTTCGGAGGCAAGAAATGTGTATAGTAACACAACATGGGAAGACTTTTGTTTTTTGGGTCAACACTCCTCTGCTCTCGACACTTCAGACACCGCTTTCATGAACTATCAATCGTCAATCAATCAATGTTTATTTATATAGCCCTGAATCGCAAGTGTCTCAAAGGGCTGTACAAGCCACAATGACATCCTCGGTTCAGCCCCCACATAAGGGCAAGGAAAAACTCACAACCCGGTGGGATGTCAATGTGAATGACAATGAGAAACCTTGGAGAGGACCGCAGATGTGGGTGACCCCCACCCACCTCTAGGGGAGACCGGATGCAATGGACATCGAGTGGGTCTAACATAATATTGTGAAAGTCCAGTCCATCGTGGATCTAACATAATAGAGAGAGTCCAGTCCATAGTGGGGCCAGCAGGAGATGGAGCCAACCCCTCCGTCCTTGACTAATTGCAATTTGTTTTTGTTTTTTTCCTGAAAGAGACTGTCAGAATATTTGTATATAAGTTATCACAAAACGTGTTGCCATGAGTTCCCGGCGAGAAAACTGTTTTTGAACCTACCAAGAAGAAGGCTTGCTCGGTTGGTGGAGCGGCCGTGCCAGCAACTTGAGGGTTGCAGGTTCGATTCCCGCTTCCGCCATCCTAGTCACTGCCGTTGTGTCCTTGGGCAAGACACTTTACCCACCTGCTCCCAGTGCCACCCACACTGGTTTAAATGTAACTTAGATATTGGGTTTCACTATGTAAAGCGCTTTGAGTCAGTAGAGAAAAGCGCTATATAAATATAATTCACAATTCACTTAAAACTCCACTGTGTAGGATGGGAAGCAACATGAAGGTGTTCTGTTTCGTTCATGTATTGTAATGCAGAGATAGATTTTGTTTTGGCCCAAGAACTACAAAGCAGAGAGAAAGCAGGATCTGCCCAAGTTCCAGGCACCTCTTCTTTGAACTCTTTTACAACCTTTTATCTGGACCGTACTTTACTTTTTATTTATTTATATTTTCGCAAATATATTTTATTAAATATTACAATTAAAAGGACATTTAACAGTCATACTTTGCTCACGTAAACCCTTCACTTGAGGAGAGAAGTGCACTTGGACTTTAACAACTCAAGGTTTACAGTAGAGACATTATTAGAAAAAATACCCAGATATTGTGTGTATATATATATATATATATATATATATATATATATATATATATATATATATATATTTATATATATATATCCATCCTGCTCCGGCTCATGATCAGCAGGCTATCCAGACCACAGCAAAATGGATGAAAATTACCCGGCATCAAGGATCCCTCCACCATTCACACTTAAAAAAAAAATAATAATAATAATAAGTCACAGAGCATGATCAATGCAAAACAATACAGTCACACACCAAAAATAATCAAGTAGACCGTGACAAAACCATATCAAAAGGGACACAATAAAAAGCAAAGGCAGTGTAGGATCAATACAAAAAATAAAAACACGAATAAAAAAATGGAATACAGCTACAAAAAAGATGGCAGTTTTTTGTTTAGTGTTTTCAAATGTCTATGAGTTATTATTCAATTTATGTCAGTAAAGGTTTTCAGGTTAGTTCCCATATTTTCACATTTGTAGAGTTTATCAATCCTATTTTTTCAAGAGTCATTACATTCACAAGTTCATTTGAACCGACCTTTTCTTTTGAACTGTTTTGTAATCAAAGGCAATGGCTGTTTATGACCCCGGTCCCTTTATAAAACAGCTGTTGCCATTTAATCAGGGAAAGTCCAAATAAAATCTTTTGGCGGAGTGTACAATGGTACAGATGCACACGTTTCTCCTCACTGAGCCAAATTGAATTCTGTCTCTGTTTAATTATTTGCTCTTTGTCTTGTTTAATAGATGAGACCTCATCCATATCATTAAAAATGATATTTACCCAGTGGGGCGCTATGGTCTAATACAGAGGTCTGACTTCATAAGCATATAAAACACTCAACCAATGTTGATTAAAGTCAGAATATTTTAGCATTATTTTGCATTTACTGGATTATAAAAACAAATATTCAACTGAAGAAAGGGTGATTAAGAGGCAAATGTCAGCACATGAATGTCATCGGTAGTCGTTTTAAAATGTGTTATTCAAAGGAGCCCTCAAAGAGACGCCATCAAAACTGTTTCCAATAATTTTGTATTCAAAACTGTAAAAAAAAAAATATAAACCAGTAGCGGAAATCATCTTTATTTATTGTGTACTTTCACTCTTTTCGAGTTATGGGTTAATCAATAAAAATGTGATTATAGTGGGTTTCATATCCTGTTTGCTCCTTGTAGCCTCCAGAAAGTGGTAAGAGAAAAAAAATTGTAGTACAAGTTCGTTGGAAAAAAAACACTCAGCATGAACTGCAAAGTTGCACACCGCCAGCTGAGCTCAAAACCTAAAATAAATCAAATATGTTTCTTTTTTAAAAGTTGGCATGGGGCAACAAAAAGTGAATGAGGATTTCACAGCAACATGCCGCTCAGTTTGTGCTGAGCTTCAAACTGGCCAACTCCCCATACCAAATAAAAATAATAATAAAAAAAGAGTGTAAAGCAGTAAAAGTTAAAGAAAATATGCCTTTTTACACACAGAAAGATCCCGAGCCCGGGATTGAACTCAGGACTGCTCGCGACCTTTGCATTGTGAGGCAGATGTACTAACCCCTGTACCACCGTGCTGCCCCAGATCATGACATGTTTTACTCAATATAGGTCAAAAAATCTCAGCAAAAAGCTGTAATATCTTAGTTAATGGGTGTCAAACTGTGGCCCGCAGGCCTTTGTAATTCCATTTGGCCCATGAGGCAATAATAAATTAACATTAGAGCCGGCCCGCCGGTGTTATACAGTGGCAGTGCCGCTGTATCACCGCATTCAACGCTAATTCTCATACTTGCCAACCCTCCCGATTTTTCCAGGAGAATCCCGAATTTCACCCCCCCCCCCCCCCCCCAAAAAAAAATCTCCCGGGGCAACGTGCCTTAAAGGCACTGCTTTTAGCATCCTCTACAACAGGGGTCGGGAACCTTTTTGGCTGAGAGAGCCATGAAAGCCAAATATTTTAAAATGTATTTCCGTGAGAGCCATATAATAGTTTTTATGCTAAATGCCTGCATTTTTTTAGTAAGACCAACATTTTTAGAGTATTGTAGGTCTCCTATTCTTTTTAATAACATTGTTATTCTGAAGCTAACCGATAATAAATCAAATACTTCTTATCATGAATGCGACTTCTTGAACTTTTGCGGTAGAAAGCGGATATTTTGACACTGTGATTACCAGCGTAATTATGTAGGTAGGTAAGTATTGTTATTGCCCAAGTACAACACAACGTTGTTGATTGACTGATTGATTTGATTAGACAAACAAACAGTGTTTAGGGTCACAGAACAGCTATGGGGAGAAAAAAAACAAACTCCAGAGCAAAGCATATATACGTATCACAACATACATCTCCAGACTTGCAACAGAGGGGGAGGGAGTGGGGGGCTATGGTGGCTGGCTGCAGCTCTTCAGACACCGCCCGGTTGTCCATCACCCCTAAGGGATTCGCGTCAAGGGCGTTGGATGAATTATTCATGACTTATCGTATTGAGCAATGTCAGCTAAGACTTATCTTGAGAGCCAGATGCAGTCATCAAAAGAGCCACATCTGGCTCTAGAGCCACAGGTTCCCTACCCCTGCTCTACAACCTGTCGTCACGTCCGCTTTTCCTCCATACAAACAGCGTGCCGGCCCAGTCACGTGATATATGCGGCTTCTACACACACACAAGTGAATGCAACGCATACTTGGTCAACAGCCATACAGGTCACACTGAAGGTGGCCGTATAAACAACTTTAACACTGTTATACCACACTGTGAACCCACACCAAACAAGAATGACAAACGCATTTCGGGAGAACATCCGCACCGTAACACAACAGAACAAATACTCAGAACTCATTGTAGCACTATTTCTTCCACCCCTGCTACCAAAAAACCTCGATTTTGCATGTCACTATAAAGCTATAGAAGCCTTGCTTGTTCAATATTCAATGCAAATGCTTGTTTGGGTCCCTATTAAAAGGTTAAGTTGTCCAACTTTGGCCCCCGGCTTTGTTCAGTTTAGAATGTTGGCCCACTCTGTATTTGAGTTTGACACCCCTGTCTTAGTGAGATCATTTAGGACCAAAACCCTTAAAACAAGTAAAACATAAAATCTGCTCACTGAGAAGAATTATTTTATCAGACAGAAAATAGGCAAATATCATCCTTATTTGAGACATTTTGTCTTACTTGGATTCCAGTTTTGGCAGTGCACTTTTTTTTTTGTCCGTTTTCATTATTTGTGGATGCATCTGTTTGGTTTGTATGTGTGAGGGGCGTGGCCTGTGGACCTGCAGCAAAGTGGGAAGGGCCAGGACCGGCTTCAAGATTAGCGACAGGTGCGTAGACTACACAGCTGAGAGTGTTTGTCTGATCACCTGTCGCTCTGTTAAAGGCAGCAGTCGGAAAGGAGAAGGAGAGTTGTTGATGGTCCTTGAGTTTGGAGAGTTGGCAGCCGAGCACGAGCGAAAGTGAGAACAGAGATTGAAGAAAAAACATTTGTGTGCTCACTGGCGAGTATGCCAGACATTTGCTGAAAAGCATAAAGGGAACATTTATTGAAAAATAAATCATTGTTCGCAAATAAGACCGAGGCTGTCATGTCCGTCTTTGGTGAACCAAGGAACCCTGAGGAGCAAAACCTCCACAGTATGCAATCCAAAATAGGCCTACTGAAATGGATTTTTCTTATTCAAACGGGGATAGCAGGTCCATTCTATGTGTCATACTTGATCATTTCGCCATATTGCCATATTTTTGCTGAAGGGATTTAGTAGAGAACATTGACGATAAAGTTCGCAACTTTTGGTCGTTAATAAAAAAGCCTGACCTGTACCGGAAGTAGCACGGGTTGTGGAGCTCCTCACATCCTCACATTGTTTACAATCATGGCCACCAGCAGCGAGAGCGATTCAGACCGAGAAAGCGACAATTTCCCCATTAATTTGAGCGAGGCTGAAAGATTCGTGGATGAGGAAAGTGAGAGTGAAAGACTAGAAAGAAAAAAAAGACGAGATGTTATTAGACACATTTACTTGGCAACACTAAATTGACCATAGTGTGTGAATGTGAGTGTGAATGTTGTCTATTTGTGTTGACCCTGTGATGAGGTGGTGACTTGTCCAGGGTGTACGTCACCTTCTGCCAGAGAGCAGCTGGGATAGGCTCCAGCACACCCGCGACTCCAAAAGGGACAAACTGTAGAAAATGGATGAACGAGTTTCCTTTCCAACGCTCTTATTTTAACGCCCACTTCCTGTTTGCTTCCGCCACTGTTCCCTCACCTGCTCTTGATTAACGCTCAGTGCACTCACCTGTCCCTAATTGCTTATCAAGAGGGTTTATAGTCCAGTGTCACCTCCCTCTTGATGCTGATTATGATTTATCATGCTTAGCGTTATTCATTTGTAATCGTTTGCTTACCTTTATCATAAATTGATTAAAGTGGACCCCGACTTAAACAAGTTGAAAAACCTATTGGGGTGTTACCGTTTAGTGGTCAATTGTACGGAATTTGTACTGAACTGTGCAATCTACTAATAAAAGTTTCAATCAATCAATCAATCAATGGAAATTGTTTGTGCTTCTTGTGCACTTCCCTGCTGCACTACACCTTTGTTGCTGACTACATTGTTTACAGGCAAGCCGTCTCCTGTCTCCTGATCTTGGGGTCACAACCACCGCTACTGTGCGGCAGAATCCAAAGGGTTCCTTTGATGAAAATGAATAATTTCTGAAAAAATTCTCAAAAAGAAATACAAAACCCAAATCCAGTGAAGTTGGCACAGTGTGTAATTCGGGGAAAAAAATAGAAAACATCCATCCATCATCTTCCGCTTATCCGAGGTCGGGTCGCGGGGGCAACAGCCTAAGCAGGGAAACCCAGACTTCCCTCTCCCCAGCCACTTCGTCTAGCTCTTCCTGGGGGATCCCGAGGCGTTCCCAGGCCAGCCGGGAGACATAGTCTTCCCAACGTGTCCTGGGTCTTCCCCGTGGCCTCCTACCGGTTGGACGTGCCCTAAACACCTCCCTCGGGAGGCGTTCGGGTGGCATCTTGACCAGATGCCCGAACCACCTCATCTGGCTCCTCTCGATGTGAAGGAGCAGCGGCTTTACTTTGAGTTCCTCCCGGATGGCAGAGCTTCTCACCCTATCTCTAAGGGAGAGACCTGGAAACTCATTTCGGCCGCTTGTACCCGTGATCTTATCCTTTCGGTCATGACCCAAAGCTCATGACCATAGGTGAGGATGGGAACGTAGATCGACCGGTAAATTGAGAGCTTTGCCTTCCGGCTCAGCTCCTTCTTCACCACAACGGATCGGTACAACGTCCGCATTACCGAAGACGCCGCACCGATCCGCATGTCGATCTCACGATAGAATACAATGATTTGCAAATCCTTTTCAACTTATATTCAGTTGAATAGACTACAAAGACAATACTAGTTTTTTTTGGGGCAAATAATCATTAACTTAGAATTTAATGGCAGCAACACATTCCAATAAAGTTGGCACGGGCATTTTTACCACTGTGTTATGGCCTTTCCTTTTAACAACACCCAGTAAACGTTTGGGAACTGAGACCAATTTTTAAAGCTTTTCAGGTGGAATTAATAATAAATGATAAATGGGTTGTACTTGTATAGCGCTTTTCTACCTTCAAGGTACTCAAAGCGCTTTGACACTACTTCCACATTTACCCATTCACACACACATTCACACACTGATGGAGGGAGCTGCCATGCAAGGCGCCAACCAGCACCCATCAGGAGCCAACCAGCACCCATCAGGAGCAAGGGTGAAGTGTCTTGCTCAGGACACAACGGACGTGACGAGGTTGGTTCTAGGCGGGATTTGAACCAGTGACCCTCGGGTTGCGCACGGCCACTCTGCCACTGTGCCACGCCGTCCCCGAATTCTTTTCCATTCTCGTTTTATGTACAACTTAAGTTGTTCGACAGTCCGGGGTCTCTGTTGTGGTATTTTAGGCTTCATATTGCACCACATATTTTCCATGGGAAACAGGTCTGGACTACAGGGAGGCCAGTCTAGTACCCGCACTCTTTTACTACGAAGACATGCTGTTGTAACACGTGGCTTGGCATTGTCTTGCTGAAATAAGCAGGGGCGTCCATGATAACATTGCTTGGATGGCAACATATGTTGTTCCAAAACCTGTATGTACTTTTCAGCACTAATGGTGCCTTCACAGATGTGTAAGTTACCCATGCCTTGGGCACTAATACACCCCTATACCATCACAGATACTGGCTTTTGTGCCTGTACCACATCCGGGTGGTTCTTTTCCTCTTTGTTCCGGAGGACACCTCGTCCACAGTTTCCAAAAAACAATTTGAAATGTGCACTCCTCAGACCACACAAAACATTTCCACTTTGCATCAGTCCATCTTAGATCATTCCTCAACTTTCTCAGTCTATTTTGCCACTTGTGCCAGCTTTTTTGAAACATGCTACTGCCATCAGATTCCAAATGAGCTAGTATTTGCAAAATACAACAAGGTTTTCCAGTTTGAATGTATCTTGTGTTTGCTGTCATGTCTTGTGATGATGTTTTGAATATTTATGTTCTGTTTTGCTTAAGACTCCATTGTTTCCTGTTTTGGCACTTCCTTGTTTGTTTTGTTTCCATGACTACCCACTGGTTTTCACCTGTCCTCATGTCACGCACCTGTCTCACGTTTGGCACTCGCACACCTGTCACTAATCATGTCTATTATTTAAAGCGAAAGTTGCCAGGAAGTCAGCCTGGCGACTCTACCTCCACTCTGCTTCGTGCCATGTTTACGATTTACGCTGCTTGTTTCATAGTTCCATGCCAAGTAAGTTTTTGTTTATTGTTCATAGTTTCTGCCTTTGTGCAAGTTTTGTTTTCATTAGTCAAGTTTGTTCTCCGCCATTGTGCGCGCCTTTTGTTTGCTTCCTTTTTTGTAGTTTATTAGTGTTAAAATAAATGATGACCTTACTTTCATGCCTTGCCCGCGCCAACTTTCCTTTGAATTCCGGAAACACAAACCCCAAAGTCCCCATATTGACAATTGCAGTCGATTCAATTGAATATAAGTTCAAAATGATTTTGCAATATAATTGTATTCCGTTTTTATTTACGATTTACACAATGTGCCAACTTCACTGATTTGGGGATTTGTAGATTTTGGGGGTGATCAAGACCACTATCTCAATGAATCAATCAATCAATCAATCAATGAATCAATCAATGTTTATGTAAATAGCCCTAAATCACAAGTGCCTCAAAGGGCTGCACAAGCCACAACTGTTCGGATCTGATCAAGGAATTGACCCCAGGATGCAGAGACGGGAGGCCAGGTAGAATTATAACAAAAGAATAATTTAATGAGTCAAAAAGTTAAACAAAAGGCGATGGGGCAGAAGTGCACACCATGAATAAACAAATCTTAACAAGTCACTCAGTGGTGGGCAGGGGAATTGGCCTGGGCGCACTGGAACACAAAAGGTCCAACACAAAAATCTTCTGAACCTCAGGGAGGCTAGGATGTAAACACAAATAGGTGAGGAATTGTAGGAATAAAGAAAATCCACATACCAAGGCTGATGAGGTAAAACGGGTGTCTGCACGTGGGAGGTAACAAGAAACAATAACCGTCAGGGAGCAGCTGGTGGTGACAAACTTAAATAGTACCGGGTAGCGACTTGTTGCAGGTGTGCCTGGCTGGGGACTAATTGCTGAAGCAAAAACAGACACCAAAAACAAGGAAAAGACAGGAAAATGGCAAAACACAACAACAACGACGTTCTTGGTTCAGAGCCCACATCAGGGCAAGGAAAAACTCAACCCAGTGGGATAAAAATTAAAAACCTTGGAGAGAACCGCAGATGTAGGCTTGGGGGACCCCACTAGTGCGACCGGTGCAATGGACGTCGAGTGGATCTAGCATAATATTGTGAGAGTTCAGTCCATAGTGGATCCAACATAAATGTGAGAGTCCAGTCCATAGTGGATCTAACATAAATGTGAGAGTCCAGTCAATAGTGGATCTAACATAAATGTGAGAGTCCAGACCATAGTGGATCTAGCATGATATTGTGAAAGTCCAGTCAATAGAGGATCCAACATAAATGTGAGAGTCCAGACCATAGTGGATCTAACATAATAGTGTGAGAGTCCAGTCCATAGTGGATCTAACATAAATGTGAGAGTCCAGTCCATAGTGGATCTAACATAAATGTGAGAGTCCAGTCCATAGTGGATCCAACATAAATGTGAGAGTCCAGACCATAGTGGATCTAACATAATAGTGTGAGAGTCCAGTCCATAGTGGATCTAACATAAATGTGAGAGTCCAGTCCATAGTGGATCTAACATAGATGTGAGAGTCCAGACCATAGTGGATCTAGCATGATATTATGAAAGTCCAGTCAATAGTGGATCTAACATAATAGTGAGAGTCCAGTCCATAGTGGATCTAACATAAATGTGAGAGTCCAGTCTATAGTGGATCAAACATAAATGTGAGAGTCCAGATCTTAGTGGATCTAGCATGATATTATGAAAGTCCAGTCCATAGTGGATCCAACATAAACGTGTGAGTCCAGACCATAGTGGATCTAGCATGATATTATGAAAGTCCAGTCAATTGTGGATCCAACATAAATGTGAGAGTCCAGTCCATAGTGGATCTAACATAAATGTGAGAGTCCAGTCCATAGTGGATCTAACATAAATGTGAGAGTCCAGTCCATAGTGGATCTATCATAATATTGTGAAAGTCCAGTCAATAGTAGATCTAACATGATAGTGAGAGTCCAGTCCATAGTGGATCTAACATAAATGTGAGAGTCCAGACCATAGTGGATCTAGCATGATATTGTGAAAGTCCAGTCAATAGTGGATCTAACATAATAGTGAGAGTCCAGTCCATAGTGGATCTAACATAAATGTGAAAGTCCAGTCCATAGTGGGGCCAGCAGGAGACCATCCCGAGCGGAGACGGGTCAGTCTTTGTAAGTGGAAGTACAAAGACACTTCCACTTGATACAAAGGAACAACGTTTCAGTTTTTAATATTTGAATTTTTACCGTATTTCCTTGAATTGCCGTATGCGCCTGCCTAGAATTACTGCCGGGTCGAACTCGTTTCGCAAAATATTATTTTTATTAGCGCATGTCTAGAATTTCCGCCGGGTCAAACTCATCACGTCACGAGTGACACTTCACCTGTCATCATTTTCAAAATGGGGGAGGCTGATTTCAATCATTTGAAATTGCATAAATCAATCAATCAATCAATCAATGTTTATTTATATAGCCCCAAATCACAAATGTCTCAAAGGACTGTACAAACCATTACGACTACAACATCCTCGGAAGAACCCACAAAAGGGCAAGGAAAACTCACACCCAGTGGGCAGGGAGGATTCACATCCAGTGGGACGCCAGTGACAATGCTGACTATGAGAAACCTTGGAGAGGACCTCAGATGTGGGCAACCTCCCCCCCTCTAGGGGACCGAAAGCAATGGATGTCGAGCGGGTCTAACATGATACTGTGAAAGTTCAATCCATAGTGGCTCCAACACAGCCGCGAGAGTTCAGTTCAAAGCGGATCCAAGACAGCAGCGAGAGTCCCGTCCACAGGAGACCATCTCAAGCGGAGGCGGATCAGCAGCGTAGAGATGTCCCCAACCGATACACAGGCGAGCGGTCCATCCTGGGTCCCGACGAGCGGTCCATCCTGGGTCTCGACTCTGGACAGCCAGTACTTCATCCATGGTCATCGGACCGGACCCCCTCCACAAGGGAGGGGGGGACATAGGAGAAAAAAGAAAAGAAGCGGCAGATCAACTGGTCTAAAAAGGGAGTCTATTTAAAGGCTAGAGTATACAGATGAGTTTTAAGGTGAGACTTAAATGCTTCTACTGAGGTAGCATATCGAACTGTTACCGGGAGGGCATTCCAGAGTACTGGAGCCCGAACAGAAAACGCTCTATAGCCCGCAGACTTTTTTTGGGCTCTAGGAATCACTAATAAGCCGGAGTCTTTTGTAATAAAGGGAAGAAGAGCTATTCAGTAGGATTTAAGGTCCAAGCTATTGAATATGCTAAAAAGAACAATGAGCAGCTATGTTTTATTAATATACCGTAGCTGTGTCCGTCAAATATGAGTCATTAAATGACTCCCGCCTCCTGGTGGTAGAGGGCGCTAGTGATCCTTCTTGCGACTACTCGGCTGCAGAAGAAGTGACAACAAGCAGCAAGAGTGAACAGCGATCGTTAATTCTTTCCTCTCGCTTGCACTTTTAACATGGAGGATTACATATCTAAAATAAAACATTTTTCTAAACTGGACTTTTAATCGAAGCAGGAGGTAATAAAGAAAGATCTCCATCGAGACGGAGAGACTTTTAAAACTGAAGAAAGATAAGGAAGACTTCTATAAACAAGTTATCGATGCTTTTGATCAGAAGGAGCTGCGCATGGACTTCATTTATAAGTAAAGGTAAGACAATAGTAAAGTTTTTTTTGATTAAATGGGCTTTTCTTGATGGTATCCTTACATCACACTCTAACTTATAAGCGCAGGCCTATATTTACCGCATCCATCCATCCATCCATCCATCCATCATCTTCCGCTTATCCGAGGTCGGGTCGCGGGGGCAGCAGCCTAAGCAGGGAAGCCCAGACTTCCCATTCCCCAGCCACTTCGTCCAGCTCTCTTCGGGGGATCCCGGGGCATTCCCAGGCCAGCCGGGAGACATAGTCTTCCCAACGTGTCCTGGGTCTTCCCCGTGGCCTTCTACCGGTCGTACGCTAGGGAGGTGTTTAGGGTGGCATCCTGACCAGATGCCCGAACCACCTCATCTGGCTCCTCTCCATGTGGAGGAGCAGCGGCTTTACTTTGAGTTCCTCCCGGATGGCAGAGCTTCTCACCCTATCTCTAAGGGAGAGCCCCGCCATCCGGCGGAGGAAACTCACTTCGGCCGCTTGTACCCGTGATCTTATTTTTTCGGTCATGACCCAAAGCTCATGACCACAGGTGAGGATGGGAACGTAGATCGACCGGTAAATTGAGAGCTTTGCCTTCCGGCTCAGCTCCTTCTTCACCACAATGGTCATCATTTTCAAAATGGAGGAAGCTGATTTCAATCATTTGAAATCGCATAAAGGGAAGAAGATTAAGAGCTATTCAGCAGGATTTAAAGTCCCAGCTATTGAATATGCCAAAAAGAACAGTAAGCAGCTATGTTTTATTAATATACCGTAGCTGTGTCTGTCAAATATGAGTCATTAAATGACTCCCGCCTCCTGGTGGTAGAGGGCGCTAGTGATCCTTCTTGCGACTACTCGGCTGCAGAAAAAGTGACATGACCCAAAAGCTCATGACCATAGGTGAGGATGGGAACGTAGATCGACCGGTAAATTGAGAGCTTTGCCTTCCGGCTCCGCTCCTTCTTCACCACAATGGATCGATACAGCGTCCGCATTACTGAAGACGCCGCACCGATCCGCCTCGGCTCTTCCCTCACTGGTGAACAAGACTCCGAGTTACTTGAACTCCTCCACTTGGGGCAGGGTCTCCTCCCCAACCCGGAGATGGCACTCCACCCTTTTCCGGGCGAGAACCATGGACTCGGACTTGGACTTGCCGGTCACTTCACACTCGGCTGCAAGCCATTGGTAAACGCCGAGGTTTCAAATTAATTAGCGCCCTGGCGGCAATTGAAGGAAATACGGTATTATTGGAAGACAGAACCTGGTGGAGGTCTGTGGTCTCCAAGTGCTTTTCTAGTTTCCAGTTGCCTTTTTTTCCCTGTAATCCAAAGCACGTTATTTGGTGCACTCTCTCCCAAGTTTGTGCTAAACAGCCCGTGGTGCCAGATGTGCTTTGCATTCTGGGAAGCAGCAGAGCATGTATTTTACTTCTCTTTGCTTCCGCCCCAGAACATCTAACTTTTCCATTTAGGGAACTTTTCTCACGCAGTATTGTTGTGTTTGCTTGAATTTTAATTCCCTTTTTAGTGGAAAAGAAACTCAGTGGAACCCGATGATGATCACAAACTTTCTTACAAAGCCAGGATCGAATGGGCGGGCGCGAAATAATCAATGCTCGCAAGATCGGAGAAACTGAATGGAAAATGCGTCTTTCTTGAAGGCCAACTGTGCATTATGTAAGAGTGTGTGTGTGTGTTCCAGAGACAATATCATGTCATGTGAGAGAGAGAGTGTGTGTATCTGGTCTTCACACTGCGGTGGATCCTCAAGTGCAGAAAGAATCTCATTTCCTCTCCTCCTCGCCAAAAGGCTCGGGGTGAATTGATGCGCGGAACTAGCGGCCCGTGTAAAATTGACCATGAAAGTCACTCAATTCACATCAAAGTCAATACAGCCCCACTTGCCTGTTCAATAGCTTCAGTGCGTTAAAGGTTGCCCGACACCATCCAGGGGCCTCCCCTCGTTCTCCGACCGCCGCCTAGTGCTCGCTGATGCTGCACAAAAAGGTAAACAAATAGATGGGTGCCGTTTCTGCATCGTAAATAAATGATCCATACATTTGGTTTCAAGCATCCATCCATCCTGTCATGATCCGTGGTCTGGATCATGTTTAGTTTAGTTATTTTCTGTTAGTTTGGACTCCCTTTGTTGTTTGTGTACCTTTTTGTCAGTCAGTTTGGTCACCATGGCAACATATTAATTTCACCTGCTGAGGGTTCCAGACGCACACCTGTTTTTGTTAATTACTTCCTTATTTAAGCCTGCCTTGTCCCGTCAGTCGGTCTTGGTCCCTTGTTTGCGGTATGCAACTGTTTCGTTGGTAATTACTAGATTTCTTGTTACCTGATCCTGTGCTAGTGTTAGCATTAGCTTCTGTGCTTTCGCCACGCGTTTCTTTTCGTCTGTTTTTGTACCAGTGTTTTGTTATTAAATCATTCTTACCTTTTAGTTGTTGTCCGGAGTGTCTATGTTTGCGTTGGAGGAACGATCCCGCATTAAAATGCGACCCGCACGTGACAGAAGGGACCAAGCTTGTTTTTGTTTATGGACATCTGGTATCTGTCCTTGAGGAGGGGGTACTGTCATGATCCGTAGTCTGGATCATGTTTAGTTTAGTTATTTTCTGTTAGTTTGGACTCCCTTTGTTGTTTGTGTACCTTTTTGTGAGTCAGTTTGGTCACCATGGCAACATATTAATTTCACCTGCTGAGGGTTCCAGACGCACACCTGTTTTTGTTAATTACTTCCTTATTTAAGCCTGCCTTGTCCCGTCAGTCGGTCTTGGTCCCTTGTTTGCGGTATGCAACTGTTTCGTTGGTAATTACTAGATTTCTTGTTACTGGATCCTGTGCTAGTGTTAGCATTAGCTTCTATGCTTTCTCCACGCGTTTCTTTTCGTCTGTTTTTGTACCAGTGTTTTGTTATTAAATCATTCTTACCTTTTAGTTGTTGTCCGGAGTGTCTATGTTTGCGTTGGAGGAACGATCCCGCATTAAAATGCGACCCGCACGTGACAGAAGGGACCAAGCTTGTTTTTGTTTATGGACATCTGGTATCTGTCCTTGAGGAGGGGGTACTGTCATGATCCGTAGTCTGGATCATGTTTAGTTTAGTTGTTTTCTGTTAGTTTGGACTCCCTTTGTTGTCTGTGTACCTTTTTGTGAGTCAGTTTGGTCACCATGGCAACATATTAATTTCACCTGCTGAGGGTTCCAGACGCACACCTGTTTTTGTTAATTACTTCCTTATTTAAGCCTGCCTTGTCCCGTCAGTCGGTCTTGGTCCCTTGTTTGCGGTATGCAACTGTTTCGTTGGTAATTACTAGATTTCTTGTTACCGGATCCTGTGCTAGTGTTAGCATTAGCTTCTGTGCTTTCGCCACGCGTTTCTTTTCGTCTGTTTTTGTACCAGTGTTTTGTTATTAAATCATTCTTACCTTTTAGTTGTTGTCCGGAGTGTCTATGTTTGCGTTGGAGGAACGATCCCGCATTAAAATGCAACCCGCACGTGACAGAAGGGACCAAGCTTGTTTTTGTTTATGGACATCTGGTATCTGTCCTTGAGGAGGGGGTACTGTCATGATCCGTAGTCTGGATCATGTTTAGTTTAGTTATTTTCTGTTAGTTTGGACTCCCTTTGTTGTTTGTGTACCTTTTTGTGAGTCAGTTTGGTCACCATGGCAACATATTAATTTCACCTGCTGAGGGTTCCAGACGCACACCTGTTTTTGTTAATTACTTCCTTATTTACTCCTCTCTGAGCTGCTACCTTACCGTGGTAGAGGAGTTTGCGTGTCCCAATGATCCTAGGAGCTATGTTGTCTGGGGGTTTTCATGCCCCCTGGTAGGGTCTCCCAAGACAAACAGGTCCTAGGTGAGTGATCAGACAAAGAGCAGCTCAAAGACTTCTATGGAATTACAACGAAATGAACCCAGATTTCCCTCGCCCGGACGTGGGTCACCGGGGCCCCGCTCTGGAGCCAGGCCCGGAGTTGGGGCACGATGGCGAGCGCCTGGTGGTCGGGCCTGTTCCCATGGGGCCCGGCCGGGCACAGCCCGAAGAGGCAACGTGGGTCATCCCTCCAATGGGCTCACCACTCATAGGAGGGGCCATAGAGGTCGGGTGCATTGTGAGCTGGGCGGCAGCCGAAGGCAGGGCACTTGGCGGTCCGATCCTCGGCTACAGAAGCTAGCTCTTGGGACGTGGAACGTCACCTCACTGGGGGGGAAGGAGCCTGAGCTAGTGCGCGAGGTAGAGAAGTTCGGGCTGGATATAGTCGGACTCACCTCGACGCACAGCAAGGGCTCTGGAACCAGTTCTCTCGAGAGGGACTGGACCCTCTTCCACTCTGGCGTTGCCGGCAGTGAGAGGCGACGGGCTGGGGTGGCAATTCTCGTTGCCCCCCGGCTCAAAGCCTGCACGTTGGAGTTCAACCCAGTGGACGAGAGGGTAGCTTCCCTTCGCCTTCGGGTGGGGGGACGGGTCCTGACTGTTGTTTGTGCTTACGCACCAAACAGCAGTTCAGAATACCCACCCTTTTTGGGTACACTCGAGGGAGTACTGGAAAGTGCTCCTCCGGGTGATTCCCTTGTCCTACTGGGAGACTTCAACGCTCATGTTGGCAACGACAGTGAAACCTGGAGAGGCGTGATTGGGAAGAATGGTCGCCCGGATCTAAACCCGAGTGGTGTTTTGTTATTGGACTTTTGTGCTCGTCACAGTTTGTCGATAACAAACACCATGTTCAAACATAAGGGTGTCCATATGTGCACTTGGCACCAGGACACCCTAGGCCGCAGTTCCATGATCGACTTTGTAGTTGTGTCATCGGATTTGCGGCCTTATGTTTTGGACACTCGGGTGAAGAGAGGGGCGGAGCTTTCTACCGATCACCACCTGGTGGTGAGTTGGCTGCGATGGTGGGGGAGGATGCCGGACAGACCTGGCAGGCCCAAGCGCATTGTGAGGGTCTGCTGGGAACGTCTGGCAGAGTCTCCTGTCAGAGAGAGTTTCAATTCACACCTCCGGGAGAACTTTGAACATGTCACGAGGGAGGTGCGGGACATTGAGTCCGAGTGGACCATGTTCCGAACCCCTATTGTCGAGGCGGCTGATTGGAGCTGTGGCCGCAAGGTTGTTGGTGCCTGTCGTGGCGGTAATCCCAGAACCCGTTGGTGGACACCAGCAGTGAGGGATGCCGTCAAGCTGAAGAAGGAGTCCTATCGGCTTCTTTTGGCTCATAGGACTCCGGAGGCAGTGGACGGGTACCGACGGGCCAAGCGGTGTGCAGCTTTAGCGGTCGCGGAGGCAAAAACTCGGACATGGGAAGAGTTCGGGGAAGCCATGGAAAACGACTTCCGGACGGCTTCGAAGCGATTCTGGACCACCATACGGCGCCTCAGGAAGGGGAAGCAGTGCACTATCAACACCGTGTATGGTGCGGATGGTGTTCTGCTGACTTCGACTGCGGATGTTGTGGATCGGTGGAGGGAATACTTCGAAGACCTCCTCAATCCCACCAACACGTCTTTCTTAGAGGAAGCGGTGCCTGGGGAATCTGTAGTGGACTCTCCTATTTCTGGGGTTGAGGTCGCTGAGGTAGTTAAAAAGCTCCTCGGCGGCAAGGCCCCGGGGGTGGATGAGATCCGCCCGGAGTTCCTTAAAGCTCTGGATGCTGTGGGGCTGTCTTGGTTGACAAGACTCTGCAGCATCGCGTGGACATCGGGGGCGGTACCTCTGGATTGGCAGACCGGGGTGGTGGTCCCTCTCTTTAAGAAGGGGGACCGGAGGGTGTGTTCCAACTATCGTGGGATCACACTCCTCAGCCTTCCCGGTAAGGTTTATTCAGGTGTACTGGAGAGGAGGCTTCGCCGGATAGTCGAACCTCGGATTCAGGAGGAACAGTGTGGTTTTCGTCCTGGTCGTGGAACTGTGGACCAGCTCTATACTCTCGGCAGGGTTCTTGAGGGTGCATGGGAGTTTGCCCAACCAGTCTACATGTGCTTTGTGGACTTGGAGAAGGCATTCGACCGTGTCCCTCGGGAAGTCCTGTGGGGAGTGCTTAGAGAGTATGGGGTATCGGAATGTCTTATTGTGGCAGTCCGCTCCCTGTATGATCAGTGTCAGAGCTTGGTCCGCATTGCCGGCAGTAAGTCGGACACGTTTCCAGTGAAGGTTGGACTCCGCCAAGGCTGTCCTTTGTCACCGATTCTGTTCATAACTTTTATGGACAGAATTTCTAGGCGCAGTCAAGGCGTTGAGGGGTTCCGGTTTGGTGGCCACGGGATTAGGTCTCTGCTTTTTGCAGATGATGTAGTCCTGATGGCTTCATCTGGCCGGGATCTTCAGCTCTCACTGGATCGGTTCGCAGCCGAGTGTGAAGCGACCGGAATGAGAATCAGCACCTCCAAGTCCGAGTCCATGGTTCTCGCCCGGAAAAGGGTGGAGTGCCATCTCCGGGTTGGGGAGGAGACCCTGCCCCAAGTGGAGGAGTTCAAGTACCTAGGAGTCTTGTTCACGAGTGGGGGAAGAGTGGATCGTGAGATCGACAGGCGGATCGGTGCGGCGTCTTCAGTAATGCGGACGTTGTATCGATCCGTTGTGGTGAAGAAGGAGCTGAGCCGGAAGGCAAAGCTCTCAATTTACCGGTCGATCTACGTTCCCATCCTCACCTATGGTCATGAGCTTTGGGTCATGACCGAAAGGATAAGATCACGGGTACAAGCGGCCGAAATGAGTTTCCTCCGCCGGGTGGCGGGGCTCTCCCTTAGAGATAGGGTGAGAAGCTCTGCCATCCGGGAGGAGCTCAACGTAAAGCCGCTGCTCCTCCACATCGAGAGGAGCCAGATGAGGTGGTTCGGGCATCTGGTCAGGATGCCACCCGAACGCCTCCCTAGGGATGTGTTTAGGGCACGTCCAGCTGGTAGGAGGCCACGGGGAAGACCCAGGACACGTTGGAAAGACTATGTCTCCCGGCTGGCCTGGGAACGCCTCGGGATCCCCCGGGAAGAGCTAGACGAAGTGGCTGGAGATAGGGAAGTCTGGGCTTCCCTGCTTAGGCTGCTGCCCCCGCGACCCGACCTCGGATAAGCGGAAGATGATGGATGGATGGATGGACTTCCTTATTTAAGCCTGCCTTGTCCCGTCAGTCGGTCTTGGTCCCTTGTTTGCGGTATGCAACTGTTTCGTTGGTAATTACTAGATTTCTTGTTACCGGATCCTGTGCTAGTGTTAGCATTAGCTTCTGTGCTTTCGCCACGCGTTTCTTTTCGTCTGTTTTTGTACCAGTGTTTTGTTATTAAATCATTCTTACCTTTTAGTTGTTGTCCGGAGTGTCTATGTTTGCGTTGGAGGAACGATCCCGCATTAAAATGCGACCCGCACGTGACAGAAGGGACCAAGCTTGTTTTTGTTTATGGACATCTGGTATCTGTCCTTGAGGAGGGGGTACTGTCATGATCCGTAGTCTGGATCATGTTTAGTTTAGTTATTTTCTGTTAGTTTGGACTCCCTTTGTTGTTTGTGTACCTTTTTGTGAGTCAGTTTGGTCACCATGGCAACATATTAATTTCACCTGCTGAGGGTTCCGGACGCACACCTGTTTTTGTTAATTACTTCCTTATTTAAGCCTGCCTTGTCCTGTCAGTCGGTTTTGGTCCCTTTTTTGCGGTATGCAACTGTTTCGTTGGTAATTACTAGATTTCTTGTTACCGGATCCTGTGCTAGTGTTAGCATTAGCTTCTGTGCTTTCGCCACGCGTTTCTTTTCGTCTGTTTTTATACCAGTGTTTTGTTATTAAATCATTCTTACCTTTTAGTTGTTGTCCGGAGTGTCTATGTTTGCGTTGGAGGAACGATCCCGCATTAAAATGCGACCCGCACGTGACAGAAGGGACCAAGCTTGTTTTTGTTTATGGACATCTGGTATCTGTCCTTGAGGAGGGGGTACTGTCATGATCCGTAGTCTGGATCATGTTTAGTTTAGTTATTTTCTGTTAGTTTGGACTCCCTTTGTTGTTTGTGTACCTTTTTGTGAGTCAGTTTGGTCACCATGGCAACATATTAATTTCACCTGCTGAGGGTTCCAGACGCACACCTATTTTTGTTAATTACTTCCTTATTTAAGCCTGCCTTGTCCCGTCAGTCGGTCTTGGTCCCTTTTTTGCGGTATGCAACTGTTTCGTTGGTAATTACTAGATTTCCTGTTACCGGATCCTGTGCTAGGTTTAGCATTAGCTTCTGTGCTTTCACCACGCGTTTCTTTTCGTCTGTTTTTGTACCAGTGTTTTGTTATTAAATCATTCTTACCTTTTAGTTGTTGTCCGGAGTGTCTATGTTTGCGTTGGAGGAACGATCCCGCATTAAAATGCGACCCGCACGTGACAGAAGGGACCAAGCTTGTTTTTGTTTATGGACATCTGGTATCTGTCCTTGAGGAGGGAGTACTGTCATGATCCGTAGTCTGGATCATGTTTAGTTTAGTTATTTTCTGTTAGTTTGGACTCCCTTTGTTGTTTGTGTACCTTTTTGTGAGTCAGTTTGGTCACCATGGCAACATATTAATTTCACCTGCTGAGGGTTCCAGACGCACACCTGTTTTTGTTAATTACTTCCTTATTTAAGCCTGCCTTGTCCTGTCAGTCGGTCTTGGTCCCTTTTTTGCGGTATGCAACTGTTTCGTTGGTAATTACTAGATTTCTTGTTACCGGATCCTGTGCTAGTGTTAGCATTAGCTTCTGTGCTTTCGCCACGCGTTTCTTTTCGTCTGTTTTTATACCAGTGTTTTGTTATTAAATCATTCTTACCTTTTAGTTGTTGTCCGGAGTGTCTATGTTTGCGTTGGAGGAACGATCCCGCATTAAAATGCGACCCGCACGTGACAGAAGGGACCAAGCTTGTTTTTGTTTATGGACATCTGGTATCTGTCCTTGAGGAGGGGGTACTGTCATGATCCGTAGTCTGGATCATGTTTAGTTTAGTTATTTTCTGTTAGTTTGGACTCCCTTTGTTGTTTGTGTACCTTTTTGTGAGTCAGTTTGGTCACCATGGCAACATATTAATTTCACCTGCTGAGGGTTCCAGACGCACACCTGTTTTTGTTAATTACTTCCTTATTTAAGCCTGCCTTGTCCTGTCAGTCGGTCTTGGTCCCTTTTTTGCGGTATGCAACTGTTTCGTTGGTAATTACTAGATTTCTTGTTACCGGATCCTGTGCTAGTGTTAGCATTAGCTTCTGTGCTTTCGCCACGCGTTTCTTTTCGTCTGTTTTTATACCAGTGTTTTGTTATTAAATCATTCTTACCTTTTAGTTGTTGTCCGGAGTGTCTATGTTTGCGTTGGAGGAACGATCCCGCATTAAAATGCGACCCGCACGTGACAGAAGGGACCAAGCTTGTTTTTGTTTATGGACATCTGGTATCTGTCCTTGAGGAGGGGGTACTGTCATGATCCGTAGTCTGGATCATGTTTAGTTTAGTTATTTTCTGTTAGTTTGGACTCCCTTTGTTGTTTGTGTACCTTTTTGTGAGTCAGTTTGGTCACCATGGCAACATATTAATTTCACCTGCTGAGGGTTCCAGACGCACACCTATTTTTGTTAATTACTTCCTTATTTAAGCCTGCCTTGTCCCGTCAGTCGGTCTTGGTCCCTTTTTTGCGGTATGCAACTGTTTCGTTGGTAATTACTAGATTTCCTGTTA
Source organism: Nerophis ophidion (assembly GCF_033978795.1). Lineage (NCBI taxonomy): Eukaryota > Metazoa > Chordata > Actinopteri > Syngnathiformes > Syngnathidae > Nerophis > Nerophis ophidion. The sequence goes on along the minus strand of NC_084616.1, from coordinate 72,211,917 downwards.
CCGGATCCTGTGCTAGGTTTAGCATTAGCTTCTGTGCTTTCACCACGCGTTTCTTTTCGTCTGTTTTTGTACCAGTGTTTTGTTATTAAATCATTCTTACCTTTTAGTTGTTGTCCGGAGTGTCTATGTTTGCGTTGGAGGAACGATCCCGCATTAAAATGCGACCCGCACGTGACAGAAGGGACCAAGCTTGTTTTTGTTTATGGACATCTGGTATCTGTCCTTGAGGAGGGGGTACTGTCATGATCCGTAGTCTGGATCATGTTTAGTTTAGTTATTTTCTGTTAGTTTGGACTCCCTTTGTTGTTTGTGTACCTTTTTGTGAGTCAGTTTGGTCACCATGGCAAAATATTAATTTCACCTGCTGAGGGTTCCAGACGCACACCTGTTTTTGTTAATTACTTCCTTATTTAAGCCTGCCTTGTCCTGTCAGTCGGTCTTGGTCCCTTTTTTGCGGTATGCAACTGTTTCGTTGGTAATTACTAGATTTCTTGTTACCGGATCCTGTGCTAGTGTTAGCATTAGCTTCTGTGCTTTCGCCACGCGTTTCTTTTCGTCTGTTTTTATACCAGTGTTTTGTTATTAAATCATTCTTACCTTTTAGTTGTTGTCCGGAGTGTCTATGTTTGCGTTGGAGGAACGATCCCGCATTAAAATGCGACCCGCACGTGACAGAAGGGACCAAGCTTGTTTTTGTTTATGGACATCTGGTATCTGTCCTTGAGGAGGGGGTACTGTCATGATCCGTAGTCTGGATCATGTTTAGTTTAGTTATTTTCTGTTAGTTTGGACTCCCTTTGTTGTTTGTGTACCTTTTTGTGAGTCAGTTTGGTCACCATGGCAACATATTAATTTCACCTGCTGAGGGTTCCAGACGCACACCTATTTTTGTTAATTACTTCCTTATTTAAGCCTGCCTTGTCCCGTCAGTCGGTCTTGGTCCCTTTTTTGCGGTATGCAACTGTTTCGTTGGTAATTACTAGATTTCCTGTTACCGGATCCTGTGCTAGGTTTAGCATTAGCTTCTGTGCTTTCACCACGCGTTTCTTTTCGTCTGTTTTTGTACCAGTGTTTTGTTATTAAATCATTCTTACCTTTTAGTTGTTGTCCGGAGTGTCTATGTTTGCGTTGGAGGAACGATCCCGCATTAAAATGCGACCCGCACGTGACAGAAGGGACCAAGCTTGTTTTTGTTTATGGACATCTGGTATCTGTCCTTGAGGAGGGAGTACTGTCATGATCCGTAGTCTGGATCATGTTTAGTTTAGTTATTTTCTGTTAGTTTGGACTCCCTTTGTTGTTTGTGTACCTTTTTGTGAGTCAGTTTGGTCACCATGGCAACATATTAATTTCACCTGCTGAGGGTTCCAGACGCACACCTGTTTTTGTTAATTACTTCCTTATTTAAGCCTGCCTTGTCCCGTCAGTCGGTCTTGGTCCCTTGTTTGCGGTATGCAACTGTTTCGTTGGTAATTACTAGATTTCTTGTTACCTGATCCTGTGCTAGTGTTAGCATTAGCTTCTGTGCTTTCGCCACGCGTTTCTTTTCGTCTGTTTTTGTACCAGTGTTTTGTTATTAAATCATTCTTACCTTTTAGTTGTTGTCCGGAGTGTCTATGTTTGCGTTGGAGGAACGATCCCGCATTAAAATGCAACCCGCACGTGACAGAAGGGACCAAGCTTGTTTTTGTTTATGGACATCTGGTATCTGTCCTTGAGGAGGGGGTACTGTCATGATCCGTAGTCTGGATCATGTTTAGTTTAGTTATTTTCTGTTAGTTTGGACTCCCTTTGTTGTTTGTGTACCTTTTTGTGAGTCAGTTTGGTCACCATGGCAACATATTAATTTCACCTGCTGAGGGTTCCAGACGCACACCTGTTTTTGTTAATTACTTCCTTATTTAAGCCTGCCTTGTCCCGTCAGTCGGTCTTGGTCCCTTGTTTGCGGTATGCAACTGTTTCGTTGGTAATTACTAGATTTCTTGTTACCTGATCCTGTGCTAGTGTTAGCATTAGCTTCTGTGCTTTCGCCACGCGTTTCTTTTCGTCTGTTTTTGTACCAGTGTTTTGTTTTTAAATCATTCTTACCTTTTAGTTGTTGTCCGGAGTGTCTATGTTTGCGTTGGAGGAACGATGCCGCATTAAAATGCGACCCGCACGTGACACCATCCATTTTCTACCGCTTATTCCCTTTCGGGGTGGCGGGGGGCGTTGGTGCCTATCTCAGCTACAATCGGGCGGAAGGCGGGGTACACCCTGGACAAGTCCCCACCTCATCGCAGGGCCAACACAGATAGACAGACAACATTCACACTCACATTCACACACTTGGGCCAATTTAGTGTTGCCAATCAACCTATCCCTAGGTGCATGTCTTTGGAAGTGGGAGGAAGCCGGAGTACCCGGAGGGAACCCACGCATTCACGGGGAGAACATGCAAACTCCACACAGAAAGATCCCGAGCCTGGATTTGAACCCAGGACTGCAGGAACTTCGTATTGTGAGGCAGACGCACTAACCCCTCTGCCACCGTCAAGCATTTCAACTCCTATTAGAACATTTTTTTTTATTTTTTTTTTTGCAAATAATTATTAACTTTAGAATTGGATGCCAGCGACGCGTGGCAAAGAATTTGGGAAAGGTGGCAATGAATACTGATAAAGTTGAGGAATGCTCATCAAACACTTATTTGGAACATACAACAGGTGTGCAGGCTAATTGGGAACAGGTGGGTGCCAAGACAGCAGCGAGAGTCCCGTCCACAGGAAACCATCCCAAACGGAGTCGGATCAGCATCGTGGAGATGTCCCCAACCGATACACCGGCGAACGGTCCATCCTGGGTCCCGACTCGGAACAGCCAGTACCTCATCCATGGACATCGGACCAGACCCCCTCCACAAGGGAGGGGGGGACAGAGGAGAAAAAGAAAAGAAGCGGCAGATCAACTGGTCTAAAAAGGAGGTCTATTTAAAGGCTAGAGCATACAAATTAGTTTTAAGGTGAGAATTAAATGCTTCTACTGAGGTGGCATCTCAAACTGTTACCGGGAGGGCATTCCAGAGTACTGGAGCCCGAACGGAAAACGCTCTATAGCCCGCAGACTTTTTTTGGGCTTTAGGAATCACTAATAAGCCGGAGTCCTTTGAACGCAGATTTCTTGCCGGGACATATGGTACAATACAATCGGCAAGATAGGATGGACCTAGACCGTGTAGTATTTTATACGTAAGTAGTAAAACCTTAAAGTCACATCTTAAGTGCACAGGAAGCCAGTGCAGGTGAGCCAGTACAGGCGTAATGTGATCAAACTTTCTTGTTCTTGTCAAAAGTCTAGCAGCCGCATTTTGTACCAACTGTAATCTTTTAATGCTAGACATGGGGAGACCCGAAAATAATACGTTACAGTAATCGAGACGAGTAAAACGAACGTATGGATAATGATTTCAGGGTCGCAAGTGAACAAAATGGAGCGAATTTGAGCGATATTACGGAGATGAAAGAAGGCCGTTTTAGTAACGCTTTTAATGTGTGACTCAAAGGAGAGAGTTGGGTCGAAGATAATACCCAGATTATTTACCGAGTCGCCTTGTTTAATTATTTGGTTGTCAAATGTTAAAGTTGTATTATTAAATAGAGGTCGGTGTCTAGCAGGACCGATAATCAGCATTTCAGTTTTTTTGGCGTTGAGTTGCAAAACGTTAGCGGACATCCATTGTTTAATTTCATTAAGACACGCCTCCAGCTGACTACAGTCCGGCGTGTTGGTCAGCTTTAGGGGCATGTAGAGTTGGGTGTCATCAGCATAACAGTGAAAGCTAACACCGTATTTGCGTATGACGTCACCCAGCCATAAACGGGTATGGCCATTAAGTGCCATACCCGTTTTTTTATGCTTTTTCCCTGATGAAGGAGGCGGTTAGAGGAGGAGGAGGAGGAAGCTGATGAAGTTTATCCATAAATGACATGTACAGTACTGAGTGTTATACATCTCCAGATCACAGCTGGAAAATACTTTATAATAATCACTGAAATCTGTTTTGGAAGCTTGTCTTATTGATAGAGTTCCATAAAAGAATCAGCAAAAGTTGAAGAATGAGCAAAAAGGCATCGTGTAACAAGAAAGAGTTGAAATGGCATTAAATATATTCCACCTGGTGCACATGCAGGCTTTCTTTTCATCAAGTATTCAAGGCACAAGTTCATAACATTTCTACATGGATTGCTTGTAAAAACATCAACATGGTCAAACATCTTTGGATCTTTCATCATTAGACCTGCCGAGGCTCTTTATTAATTACAGGATGGACTAAATGAATTGGAACAGTCATTTTGTTAGGAACGTTACCGTGGTGATAGTAATTGGGGTACCGGCGGCACATGTGATTGAGCGGCTGAAACGTAACCTTGGTGATAGTAAGTGGAGTAACAGCGGCACATGTGATTGAGCAGCTGGAACATAATTAACATCCATGCTACTACAAACCCCGTTTCCATATGAGTTGGGAATCTGTGTTAGATGTAAATATAAACGGAATACAATAATTTGCAAATCCTTTTCAACCCATTTTCAGTTGAATATGCTACAAAGACAACATATTTGATGTTCAAACTGATAAACTTTTTTTTTTCCGCAAATAATCATTAACTTTAGAATTTGATGCCAGCAACACGTGACAAAGAAGTTGGGAAAGGTGGCAATAAATACTGATAAAGTTGAGGAATGCTCATCGAACACTTATTCTGAACATCCCAATGGTGTGCAGGTTAATTGGGAACAGGTGGGTGCCATGATTGGGTATAAAAAGCAGCTTCCATGAAATGCTAAGTAATTCACAAACAAGGATGGGGCGAGGGTCACCAATTTGTAAGCAAATTGTCGAACAGTTTTAGAACAACATTTCTCAACGAGCTATTGCAAGGAATTTAGCGATTTTACCATCCACGGTCCGTAAAATCATCAAAAAGTTCAGAGAATCTGGAGAAATCACTCCACGTAAGCGATGGTATTACGGACCTTTGACCCCTCAGGGGGTACTGCATCAAAAACCTACATCAGTGTGTAAAGGATATCACCACATGGCCTCAGGAACATTTTCAGAAAACCACTGTCAGTAACTACAGTTGGTCGCTACATCTGTAAGTGCAAGTTAAAACTCTACTATGCAAAGCAAAACCCATTTATCAAAAACACCAAGGAACGCCGATAGCTTCGCTGGGCCCGAGCTCATCTAGGATGGACTGATGCAAAGTGGAAAAGTGTTCTGTGGTCTGACGAGTCCACATTTCAATTTTTTTTTGCAAACTGTGGACCTCGTGTCTTCCGGAACAAAGAGGAAAAGAACCATCCGGATTGTTATAGCCATAAAGTTCAAAAGCCAGCATCTGTGATAGTATGGGGGTGTATTAGTGCCCAAGGCATGGGTAACTTACACATCTGTGAAGGCACCATTAATGCTGAATGGTCCATACAGGTTTTGGAACAACATCCAAGCAACGTTATCATGAACGCCCCTGCTTATTTCAGCAAGACAATGCCAAGACGCGTGTTACAACAGCGTGGCTTCGTAGTAAAAGAGTGCGGGTACTTTCCTGGCAAACCTGCAGTCTACACCTGTCTCCCATCAAAAATGTCTGGCGCATTATGAAGCGTAAAATACGACAGCGGAGACCCCGGACTGTTGAAGGACTGAAGCTCTACATAAAACAAGAATGTGAAAGAATTCCACTTTCAAAGCTTCAACAATTAGTTTCATTAGTTCCCAAACGTTTATTGAGTGTTGTTAAAAGAAAGGCTGATGTAACACAGTGGTGAACATGCCCTTTCCCAACTACTTTGGCACATGTTGCAGCCATGAAATTCGAAGATAAATATTATTTGCACAATAAAAATAAAGTTTATGAGTTTGAACATCAAATATCTTGTCTTTGTAGTGCATTCAACTGAATATGGGTTGAAAAGGATTTGCAAATCATTGTATTCCGTTTATATTTACATCTAACACAATTTCACCACTCATATCGAAACGGGGGTTGTATTTTATACCAAACAATTAAATTGGGACTTCCAGCAGGCCAGATCTCTAACGCTGGCGGGTCAGAATTAGCCTGCGGGCCGTAGTTTGGGGACCCCTGCTTTAGGGGTTTTTATTCTGGACTTCGAGAAAGCCATTCTAAAACCTTAAGCCTAGCCTGATTTAGCCATTCCTTTTCCATTTTTGACGAGAGTTTGGGGGTCATTGTTCTGTTGGAACACCCAACTGCACAATTTTTCGGTTGTCCTGAACAATTTGGAGATAATCCTGCTTTTTTATTGTCCCATTTAAAGCACCAGTTCCATTGGCAGCAAAACAGGCCCAGAGCATAATACTAGCACCACCATGCTTGACGTTGGACATGGTGCTCCTGGGATTAAAGGCCTCATTGTTACAGCTCATCCATTTGTTTGCTCCAGTGAGCGCACCTTAGGACACGCCCACGGGCGCTCACATCCCTGCAGCATCCACTAGCTGTAATCATTCACCGGCAACCAGCACACCTGCATGTAATGAAGAAGCTGCCTTCTTAAGCCTGGACAACCTACCATCGCTCGCAGGAGTATAGTCTTCTTTTGGCATATCGTAAGCGGTCATCCTGCTTTATGCAAACCTTCCTTCGCTCTCTGTGTTTTCCTCCGCCGTGTTTATATGATTTCACGATTTCCCTCGTCGTCCTTCCTGCAGTCTGACTTTGTTCCACGTGTCGAGCTGTGTGTCTCGACAATACCTCGTTTCTCCCCTGGCTTCCCGGACTGCCTCTTGGGTCTCGACCTCCCGTTTGGACTTCGTCCCCTGGACTTCCTCGTCTCTCCTTCAACACTTGGTAACACACTCTTCAGTTAAGTTCTACACATAGTTTTTTTCACCATACACACTCTTGAATTTTTGACACACCATTCTATAGTTTATATTCTATTGTTTGATTTATATATATATAGAGAGAGAGAATGAATATATATAATAAATCATTGAACACTACCGCCCTCTGGTGTCTGAGCCGTCACCTCCCTCTGCATACCCATAACACTCATCTTTTCTCCTCCAAACATATTGCTGGGTATTGTGGCCAAGCAGCTCAATTTTTGTTCCATCTGACAGGACAAAGATAAGACCTTCTGGAGGAAAGTTCCGTGGTCAGATCTGCAGACAGTGTATTTGTATAAGAATAAACCGACCTTATCTCTTTGCCATAAAAAAGGAGCCGCCCAGTGAGATCCTATTTTGAACATGCACATATAAAACACATCGTATTACAGTGACCAACTAACGAGGCTGCATAAAAAACCTCATTCCTAGCCATGTTGATGCAACAAACAAAAATACGCCTGGTTTCACAGGACCACCGAGATTTTCCACTAAAGCCCATTGGCTGCGCCTCACTGGCTGAGATCTTATTTTGTGTGCACGAATGACTCCATCAGCATCCGGTTACTTTCAAGCGTCCAACACATTAAACAAGAGGCCAGATTGATTAACGCCATTTCATTTTTTTGTCCTGCATGCAATGCTGGGGGAACTCTAGAGTGTTCTGATATATGTCCTCTAATTAGAGCGGACCGGCTAATGAGCCTCGTTTGGGCTCGGAAAACTAATAAAGGAAATCCAACGCAGAGGTGGCGCCCCGTGGCAATTAGATAAGTTACCAGACAAGCAGTATTTTTCCAAGTGCTACTGGGGGGGGGCATCAACGTCTTCATTACCTGGGATAAATTTGTCCGTCGCAGTCATCAATTGATCGAGATTGATCAGACGGAAGACACTTGTACGATCTTTTCAGAGCAAGTTGCTTCATTAGCGGCTGCCTCGTTAAAGAGCAAAACAATTACTGCTGTATTCCAACATCCGTCCGAGGAGAAGTTGTGTACGTGCGCTTTGATAATCAATGGTGCCAATTTACAGCACTTTCACACGGAACACATGCGGGGTTCAAGACGGGAAAATTAAGTATCCGAGTTTTATCTTTCCATAGGGGTTCTACCGATACCAATTACTTGTATTCCTACACGTGACTTTTTCTCCGAAACTGAAAACCGGTGGTGGTCAACCAAGCCAAGCCAATCGAGGCTTTCAGACTGCCGGACCGCGAAAGCATACTTGCCAACCCTCCCGATTTTCCCAGGAGACTCCCGAATTTCAGTGCCCGATCCGAAAATCTCCAGTCTCCCGAATTTCTCCCGATTTCCACCCCATCAACAATTTTGGGGGTGTGCCTTAAAGGCACTGCCTTTAACGTCCTATGTCACCTGAAAAGGAGACTATTATATATGTTTCCATTATCCATAGGTCTATCTATAACCAATAAAGAAGACAGGCACGGACCGCCATTCCTCAGCGTGTGTTTATTCCAGCCGGCTCGTTAATACACTGACACACAACATCCGGATTCCCATCATGCATTGCTTCAAACCTACGGCAAGTAGTAATGTCCAAAAACATAACAGAGACAAAGCAGAAGAACAAAGAAGAGAGACATGGCGACGACCAGTAAGAAGAAGAAGTACGCTTAAAGGTTCCATAATGATTGGAAAAAAATAATTTTAGTTCATCCAGGACAGCTCGAAGGGGAAGGGTTATGCTGTCTGCAAATTTTGTAGATTAGACTTCTACATTGAACACGGTTGCCGAATGGATATATTCATTCATGAACGTATTATTCATACATATATATATATATATATATATATATATATATATATATATATATTAGGGCTGGGCAACGATTAAACATTTTAATCGAGGTTAATCGCACTATTTCTCCGATTAATCGCGATTAACTGCATTGTATACGCAAAGCCCAATAATGAATTCAAAAGTAGTGTGTAGTGCACCTTTATTGGAATATTCTCCCACATGAACAAAAGCGCCAAAACATTTGTTGTGCAAACACAATTTAAATCAGTCCTTGTTAAACAGTAGCAGTTAAATAGCATATTTTATGAAAATCAACTCAAAAAATGTAAATACAAACATTTAAGCTTATTGCCACTGCCAGGGTATTTAAGTTATCCTGTTTGTTATGGAAAATAAATATAATCTACATAAATATATCTGAGCCACAATCATAACATCTGAACAGGCAATTTCTGAGGTAACAGCAGAAACATTTTTTTTTTTTTATCAGGGATCTTATGTTTAAAAAACCTATATTATAGGTAGTGGGCTGTTTTAGGGAATTTTTGATCAAATTATCTGTAGTAGCAATATTAATAATGTTGTGTTTATTCTGCGTAGTGCACTTAAAATAATTATGACCATATCTAGGAATTGATATGATGGGAATTTTCCGATTGTTTGCTTGGTGCTTTGATAAACTGAACGCATCATATACATGGTACTATATTGTGATGTTATGAGCCAGGGAAAAAAAAGAACTATCCTACTCAGCATGCAACAGGAGTGACGAGCATGCGCGGTAGCCCGGTATAGGTTGTGTGTCGCCATGACGGCATCTTGTATGTTGTGATATGCACGCTCTGAAAGCAAACGTTAAGAACTCAGCCAACACTCCTGGTCTGCATTATTCATAAATAGACAGACAACACATATACTCCGCTGCTTCACAGGCCGCTGGATGTAGCCGGCAAAGTATTCCCATGCTAGCTAGCCGGTTTAGCAAGCACGCCTCATTCAGTCCAAAACGGCCCGATCTATCCACATTCAGAATTGTCTGGCGGTCGTAAGTGATCCCGGAGTGACCACGCTGTAAGCCAGCCATGAAATTTGCAGAATTGTCCGGTATTTTTGCCAAATGTTCCATCTTTACCAAGAGCCCCTCGACCCCGAAGCCCATCCGGGCGACGCCATCTTTTTAAGAAAAGGCGTTAACAAAATAAAAGCATGTAAACAACATACGCAAATGTGCGATAAAATAATTGTCGGCGTTAATAGATTGATGAGTTAACTCGTAATTAACGCATTAATTTGCCCACCCCTAATATATATATATATATATATATATATATATATATATATATATATATATATATATATATATATATATATATATATATATATATATATATATATATATGTGTGGGAAAAATCACAAGACTACTTCATCTCTACAGAACTGTTTCATGAGGGGTTCCCTCAATCATCAGGAGATTGAGGGAACCCCTCATGAAACAGTTCTGTAGAGATGAGTAGTCTTGTGATTTTTCCCACACATACATATTGCGCTCTACCACAGTATTGAGCACTGTTCTCTGGATAATCCAATTAAGACACACACATATGTATATATATATATATATATATATATATATATATATATATATGAGACACTAGTGATTTAGGACTATATAAGTAAACATTGATTGATAGATTGATATATATATATATATATATATATATATATATATATATAGGTGTGGGAAAAATCACAAGAGTACTTCATCTCTACAGAACTGTTTCATGAAGGGTTCCCTCAATCATCAGGAGATGATTGAGGTAAAATCTCCTGATGATTGAGGGAACTCCTCATGAAACAGTTCTGTAGAGATGAAGTAGTCTTGTGATTTTTCCCACACCTACATATTGCACTCTACCACGGTATCGAGCACTATTCTCTGGATAATCCAATCAAGATATATATATATATATATTTATTTTATTTATTTTTTTTTGGAATATATATATATATATATATATGAAATATAATCTCCCGAATTCTGAGGTCTCAAGGTTGGCAAGTATGCGTGAAAGGCTGGGAAACACATATGTCTGCGTCAATCCTCTCCTGTTTTATAATAATAAATTGAGAATTCCTTTGTATCATTTGTGACTGTGCTGGCGTGTTTAAATGTAAAACACCACTTTTCCCATGAAACTTACTTTGCTCTTAGCATGCTACAGTACGACCGTAACTCTCGAACAACTGAAGTTCCTTGGGTGAATAATGTCAACTCACTGCACCGGTATTTTTTTGCGCTTTCATGGCAGATATAAGTAAGATCTCCACACTACTTTATATTAGAAATGGCAACATGACAAGAAGGTCGAGGAAAAGAAGAAGTTTCGCGACTACACAGTAGGCTCGGACTACATGGGCGGATGAGCTCAATTTTTCAGGACTCCCAACTACAGATCAGCAGGTACTAGAAGGTAAGAAAAGTTGCTTTTGCATAATATTGCGAAACAAAACACCAGATAATATGTCTTACCTTATATACACACCATAATAATACTCGTATGTTTTAGCAATCCATCAAGCGGTGCGGCTTCTTAGCTTACCAAAGTCGCACTAAACAGATTTTTCAGTACCTTGTAAAATTTTCTATATTTTCAATGGAACGTATAAAATGTAGGTGTTGTTCACTTGAGTCATATTGCAGTCTACATGTATCTCTTGTGTGTGACTGCCATCTACTGGTCACACTTACCATGACACCATGTACCAAATAAAATAGTGTTGCGCTTGGTTAGCACAACCAGAATTATTCCGTACATTAGGCGCCCCGGGTTATAAGGTGCACTGTCGAGTTTTGAGGGGAAACAAAATATTTTAAGTGTGCCTTATAGTCTGGAAAATACGGTAATGTATTATTTCATATTATTTCCAGGCTTTCGCCGGCAACATACATGTTGTGGTGGCCCAGATCTGGCGTCTGGGACTTGAGTTTGACACAGCTTTTGATTGATTGATTGATTGAGATTTTTTTTAGTAGTGTTGCGTTGGACCAGCTCTTCCTCCCAGGGAACTTAAGTTACTGGTCAATCCCAAGTTCTTTTGATGACATAAATGCTGAGTAGGGTTGGGTATCGAGTATCGAGTAGCGATTGGAACCGGGTATAACTTTCCAATTCTTCCGGAATCGTTCAAAAGTTTAAATTTCGATTCCTAGTATCGATACCCAATCCTCCGACTGGAAAAAAAGAATGAGTCTGCCGACCGGAAGAAGAAACCTCTGAACACCAACGAAGAAGCGCCCACCGCCGAAAGTGTTAGCATAGCCGAGCCTATGTAGGCAAGCGAGTCAGTTTCGCGAGTCAGTATCGTGCTTAGGAGGGTGCACGTTGAACATGATGAAGCACCTCCGAGTTCATGGAGTACAAATAAATGCGTGTCACGTCTTCGAGGTGCTGCGCCGACCGTCCTCCTCTGCCTCTTCCTCTGGCTCCGGCTCCGACGCCAAGCCTGGCACCTCGGTGACTGCACTGCAGTCCGAATCCGGTAAGTAAAACAATATATATTCAATAAATAATGTGTTTTGCACCAACGTTGAGGCAGCTAACAAATTAGCCCGCATATTTTTTCATAGACAATTTACAACCTGCTAGCCAAGCTCCGCCATGTGCTCAGCGTACTCCGTTCACCGTAGCGGCAATGGGGAAGATGTCGGTGCCACAGACGGAAGAGTGCCACAGAAAGGTAACTGCACACATAGTCAAAAGACTGCATCCCTTTTCAGAGGTGGAATCTCCAACATTTAGGTTAGTTAAGCAATAATGTTAGAGCTAAGCTAATTGATACTGGGCTAAACAGTAACAGCAACATTACATGTTTTTTTATGTTTGCCGGGATATGGTGAAAACTCTCAAGTCAAAATACGTACCACCTTCCAGGGACTACCTGTCAAACAAATTGATCCCGGCATGGTACAAGACGAATCGGAATCGAGAATCAGAATCGAGAATCGGAATCGAGAATCGGAATCGAGAATCGGAATCGAGAATCGGAATCGAGAATCGGAATCGAGAATCGTCAGGAATCGGAATCGAAACAAAGAATCGGAATCGGAATTGTTCGAATTCAAACGATACCCAACCCTAATGCTGAGTAAGAAGGACCATCGAGACAGAATGGGAATATTTTCAAGTTTTACTGAAGTTTCAGGAGAACAACCCAGACCAATACAGTCATACCGGCTTCTCAAGTTGTTGTGGCATTCCAAGGGAAAAACACACTCTTTTCACACAAAAGAAAGCCCTCTTCCGCCTCCTCTCAACACCATAAGATGAGAGACACGTAGGGGTTGTCTTCACAGTCCGATGGTTTACGACACTAACCTGGGATCTGAAGACAAAGAGAGACCATTTGAATACACAAAGGAAAAGTACTAGATACTCTAAACATGGCTATGTAAAAAGGAATAACTCTTTAACATATCAGCATCCTTCAACAGTAGATTGCACCGTACATCACATATTCCGTACAATCCATCCATCCATCTTCTCCCGCTTATCCGAGGTCGGGTCGCAGGGGCAGCAGCCTAAGCAGGGAAGCCCAGACTTCCCTCTCCCCAGCCACTTCGTTTAGCTCTTCCCGGGGGATCCCGGGGCGTTCCCAGGCCAGCCGGGAGACATAGTCTTCCCAACGTGTCCTGGGTCTTCCCCGTGGCCTCCTACGGGTTGGATGTGCCCTAAACACCTCCCTCGGGAGGCGTTCGGGTGGCATCCTGACCAGATGCCCGAACCACCTCATCAGACTCCTCTCGATGTGGAGGAGCAGCGGCTTTACTTTGAGTTCCTCCCGGATGGCAGAGCCTCTCACCCTATCTCTAAGGGAGAGACCTGCCACACGGCGGAGGAAACTCATTTCGGCCGCTTGTACCCGTGATCTTATCCTTTCGGTCATGACCCAAAGCTCATGACCATAGGTGAGGATGGGAACGTAGATCGACCGGTAAATTGAGAGCTTTGTCTTCCGGCTCAGCTCCTTCTTCACCACAACGGATCGATACAACGTCCGCATTACTGAAGACGCCGCACCGATCCGCCTGTCGATCTCACGATCCACTCTTCCCCCACTCGTGAACAAGACTCGTAGGTACTTGAACTCCTCCACTTGGGGCAATATTCCGTACAATTGACCACTAAATGGTAACAACCGAATAAGTTTTTCAACTTGTTTAGGTCGGGGTCCACGTTAATCAATTCCTGGTAAGCTGCCATAAAGTATAGTCCGGAAATTCTGTTTTCCAGGAAGTAGGAGAGGACCAAACCAGGGAGGCTCAGGGTGCCACACATGAAAAACCCCATGATTTAGTTTCTTGTCCGTGTGGTTTAGTTTAGTACATTGTTGCTTTGCAGAAATGATCAGACTTTACGAGTATAGGAATTTTCCGAAGTGGTCAGGGCTTCACGGTGGGAGAGGGGTTAGTGCGTCTGCCTCACAATACGATGATCCTGCAGTCCTGGGTTCAAATCCAGGCTCGGGATCTTTCTGTGTGGAGTTTGCATGTTCTCCCCGTGAATGCGTGGGTTCCCTCCGGGTACTCCGGCTTCCTCCCACCTCCAAAGACATGCACCTGGGGATAGGTTGATTGGCAACACTAAATTGGCCCTAGTGTGTGAATGTGAGTGTGAATGTTGTCTGTCTATCTGTGTTGGCCCTGTGATGTGGTGGCGACTTGTCCAGGGTGTACCCCGCCTTCCGCCCGATTGTAGCTGAGATAGGCGCCAGCGCCCCCCGCGACCCCAAAGGGAATAAGCGGTAGAAAATGGATGGATGGGTCAGTGCCCCACCAATATGTAGTGATAGAAAACCTACTTCAACATGCTAAGTCATTTCAGGAGTGTCTATTTGTAACTTTGAAAATGGAACGCTCAAGAACCCGTTTAAATGTGTTTTTTATTGATTAAATACACATTTTATTGTTTGGGATCCCTTGGGCTAACACTGCTGCAGCGCGTGACATCGTCATTAAAGTCCGAGAAGTCCTACATTCCCTACAGATTGCTGTGGGGCTCTCAGCAGGTGGCGGCGAGAGGGGAAAAAAAATATCATCTTTTCAGCGTTGAATGACTCGGTAGAAACTTCAAAAAGTGTTCGAGCAATAACAAAACAAAACAAAACAAAAAAATGGATGGGCTGCACCCTCCAATGAGGCGCTCCATTTCTTTAGCTTTGGGGCACAATATTTGGAAGAAATGCTGACTTATCCCTCAACCGTTTTGTTTTGTTCATCCTCTGAGCAATCACATATCGTTTCATAATTTCTCCACATCTGTTCCTCTGCTTGCAAAACAATACGACAGGAAAAGTTTGAACGGGATGAACTCTTGTTTATGGATACTAAAGAATGCTTTTACTGCGCTAAACATGGCTGTTCTGTGAAACTGTGCTCCATGGGGCAAAAAAGTATTTAGTCAGCCACCGATTGTGCAAGTTCTCCCACTTAAAATGATGACAGAGGTCTGTAATTTTCATCTTAAGTACACTTCAACTGTGAGAGACAGAATGTGAAAAAAAATTCCAGGAATTCACATTGTAGGAATTTTAAAGAATTTATTTGTAAATGATGGTAGAAAATAAGTATTTGGTCAACCATTCAAAGCTCTCACTGATGGAAGGAGGTTTTGGCTCAAAATCTCACGATACATGGTCCCATTCATTCTTTCCTTAAAGGGGAACATTATCACCAAACCTATGTAAGCGTCAATATATACCTTGATGTTGCAGAAAAAAAGACCATTTATTTTTTTAACCGATTTCCGAACTCTAAATGGGTGAGTTTTGGCGAATTAAACGCCTTTCTGTTTATCAGTCTTGTAGCGATGACGTCAGAACGTGACGTCACCGAGGTAACACACCCGCCATTTTCATTTTCACATTACAAACACCGGGTCTCAGCTCTGTTATTTTCCGTTTTTTCGACTATTTTTTAGAACCTTGGAGACATCATGCCTCGTCGGAGGGTGTAACAACACTAACAGGGAGGGATTCAAGTTGCACTACTGGCCCGAAGATGCGAAAGTGGCAAGAAATCTGCCGCCAGACCCCCATTGAATGTACCAAAAGTGTCTTCACATTTGACCGGCGATGCTAAGACAGACATGGCACAGAGATGTATCGATAACCTGCAGATGCATTTGCAACGATAAAGTCAACGAAATCACAAAGGTGAGTTTTGTTGATGTTGTTGACTTATGTGCTAATCAGACATATTTGGTCGTGGCGTGACTGCCAGCTAATCGATGCTAAAATGCTATGTTAATCAATGCTAACATGCTATTTACGCTAGCTGTATGTACATTTGAAACTAAATACCCTCATTTAATGCGAAACAAACACTTACCAATCGACGGATTTAAGTATCTCCAGTGTCACAAGATGCGAAAGTCCTGATCGTTTGGTCCGCACATTTTACCGGCGATGCTAAGGCAGCCATGCTATGGGCCACTTCATTAGGTACACCCACGCTATGGCCAAAAAGCGTCAATAGCTATTCGCTCAATATTTTCCATCCATCCATCCATTTTCTACCGCTTATTCCCTTTTGGGGTCGCGGGGGGGGGGGGGCTGGCGCCTATCTCAGCTACAATCGGGCGGAAGGCGGGGTACACCCTGGACAAGTCGCCACCTCATCGCAGGGCCAACACAGATAGACAGACAACATTCACACTCACATTCACACACTGGGGCCAATTTAGTGTTGCCAATCAACCTATCCCCAGGTGCATGTCTTTGGAAGTGGGAGGAAGCCGGAGTACCCGGAGGGAACCCACGCACTCACGGGGAGAACATGCAAACTCCACACAGAAAGATCCCGAGCCTGGATTTGAACCCAGGACTGCAGGAACTTCGTATTGTGAGGCAGACGCACTAACCCCTCTGCCACCGTGAAGCCCTCAATATTTTCAGTTTCTTCTTCAATTTCGTTTTCGCTATCTGCCTCCATACTCAAAACCATCCGTTTCAATACAAGCGTAATCTGTTGAATCGCTTAAACCGCTGAAATCCGAGTCTGAATCCGAGCTAATGTCGCTATATCTTGCTGTGGTAGCCGCCATTGTTTGTTTGTATTGGCAGCACTGTATGACGTCACAGGGAAATGGACAGTCGCATCGCAAAAAGCGAAAATTAACTACTTTAAAGCTATTTTTAGTGATATTCCGGGAGATGTAACATTTTGAAAAAAAACTTCGAAAAATAAAACAAGCCACTGGGAACTGATTTTTATTGTATTTAACCCTTTTGAAATTGTGATAATGTTCTCCTTTGACACGGATCAGTCATCCTGTCCCCTTAGCAGAAAAACAGCCACAAAGCATGATGTTTCCACCCCCATGCTTCGCAGTAGGTATGGTGTTCTTGGGATGCAACTCAGTATTCTTCTTCCTCCAAACACGACGAGTTGAGTTTATACCAGAAAAGTTCTATTTTGGTTTCATCTGACCACATGACATTCTCCCAATCCTCTGCTGTATCATCCATGTATCCATATATATATATATATATATATGGATACATATACATATACTGTATATATATTAACATATTTTACATACAATAACAATAGTTTTTTTTTTACATAAGCTGCAAAAAAAAAATTCAATTTTACTTTAAAAACTGGCAACTCAGTCACCAAAATTTTACAGTAAAAGCAGTGGGGGTTTTACAGCATCTATAAAAATGGACTAAATGGCATGGAATGGAGAAACAATACCATTGTTTTTAGTGGTAAAATTCAAGCAACAGAGCTGCCAGTTTTTGTTGTTTAAATTTACCGTAAAATCTTGTTTTAATGTTTTTTGGTTTGTTTTTTAATGTTTTAGTGTCTTACTGTAAATGGAAAAAAACAGTACCAAATGTGATTTTACGGTTAAAAAAAACAACTTTTAACCGTAAAATCTATTGTCAATTTTACAGTCTACAATTTGATTGATAATTTGTTTTAACAAATTAATCACAAGTCAAGCAGATATTTAACAACAGTATTTATCTTGTTTTTAACAAAAAACATTTTTTGAATACATAATATTTTTTTTTTTATAATATTGAATGTTAAAAGATGCGCAATTGCATGCAGTACATGATTGTTCATGTGAAATCCATCCATCCATCTATTTCCTACCGCTTATTCCCTTTTGGGGTCGTGGGGGGCGCTGGCGGCTATCTCAGCTACAATCGGGCGGAAGGCGGGGTACACCCTAGACAAGTCGCCACCTCATCACAGGGCCAACACAGATAGCAAATATATTTAGTGAGAAAAGATAAAGCATTTTATTAACGAATATAATTTCCAGGCTTTCGGGGTCCACATTTAATATTATGGCGGGCCATATTTGGCCCCCGGGGCCTTGAGTTTGACACCTCTGCTTTAAATGCAAGGACTCTGCGAGAGGAAAAAGCACCACAGCACAATCAATAAAACACCTTCTCAGTGTATTTGCCATTTTTATCACGGCCTTCAGCGAAGAAAAAGCATTACATTAGCTGCACCCGTTTTATAAGCCGCAGAGTTCAAAGTGGAGGAAAAAAAGTAGCGGCTTTTAGTCCATAGGTGGGATTATAAGTGTGGAATGTCCTTTGCTGTATTTTTTTGTGGTGTACAGCACTTTGTTCTTCAACTGTGGCTGTTTTTAAAGGCCTTTATAAATAAAGTTGGTATGTTTTTGTTTTTTTTTATACAGTTTTTCCTCGTGCCCACAGTCCTACATTCGCCCAGGTCCCATGATGTCATAGTACTGCCTTCTGTCATAGGACCATCTTGAGTTTGGTGCTACGCTTGAGGCTATGTTCTTTTATTATTTTTTTGCCCCTTTTTTGATGCAGCTTTATCTCACTGGCACTTTGCTTGAATAACCCAAACACACATATGCCGGGAAAGAAGTTTAACCCTGATGGAAGAATGAGAGCATAAATAATTGATTTAAGAACACAGCAAACTGCTCATTTAAAATATTTATAAGTGGTTGAAAGCAATATTCCCCAAAAAAAATGCTCCTCTTATGACTTAGCAGAATATTTTCTTTGTGATTTTGCCCTAAAACTGGATAAATACGGTACAGTAATACCAGGATTATGATTGTTCTTATGTCAATAAACGATCAAAAGTTTACATACACTTGTAAAGAACATAATGTCATGGCTGATTTGAGCTTCCAATCATTTCTATAACTCTTATTTTTTTTGTGATAGAGTGATTGGAGCACAAAAAATAACATTCATGAAGTTTGGTTCTTTTATGAATTTATTACGGGTCGACTGAAAATGTGAGCAAATCTGCTGGGTCAAAAGTATACATATAAAAATGTTGATATTTGGTTACATGTCCTTTTGGCAAGTTTCACTGCAATAAGGCGCTTCTGGCAAGCTTCCGGTTGAATTCTTGACCACTCCTCTTGACAAAATTGGTGCATTTCAGCTAAATTGGTTGGTTTTCTGACATTGACTTGTTTCTTCAGCATTGTCCACACGTTTAAGTCAGGACTCCCGGTAACAGTTCGAGATGCTACCTCAGTAGAAGCATTTAAGTCTCACCTTAAAACTCATCTGTATACTCTAGCCTTTAAATAGACCTCCTTTTTAGACCAGTTGATCTGACGCTTCTTTTCTTTCTCCTATGTCCCCCCCTCCCTTGTGGAGGGGGTCCGGTCCGATGACCATGGATGAAGTACTGGCTGTCCAGAGTCGAGACCCAGGATGGACCGCTCGTCGGGACCCAGGATGGACCGCTCGCCTGTATCGGTTGGGGACGTCTCTACGCTGCTGATCCGCTTAAAATAGTTTCCTGTGGACGGGACTCTCGCTGCTGTCTTGGATCCGCTTGAGCTGAACTCTCGCGGCTGTGTTGGAGCCACTATGGATTGAACTTTCACAGTATCATGTTAGACCCGCTCGACATCCATTGCTTTCGGTCCCCTAGAGGGGGGGGGTTGCCCACATCTGAGGTCCTCTCCAAGGTTTCTCATAGTCAGCATTGTCACTGGCGTCCCACTGGATGTGAATTCTCTCTGCCCACTGGGTGTGAGTTTTCCTTGCCCTTTTGTGGGTTCTTCCGAGGATGTTGTAGTCGTAATGATTTGTGCAGTCCTTTGAGACATTTGTGATTTGGGGCTATATAAATAAACATTGATTGATTGATTGATTGACTTCGGGTAGGCCATTCTAAAACAATAATTCCAACCTCATTTAGCCATCCTTTTTCCACTTTTGACATGTGTTTGGGGTCATTTTCTTGTTAAAACACCCAACTGCGCCCAAGACCCAACCTCCGGGATGATGATTTTAGTTTGTCCTGAAGAATTTGGAGGTAATCCTCCTTTTTCATTGTCCCATTTACTCTCTGTAAAGCACCAGTTCCATTGGCAGCATAACAGGCCCATAGCATAATACTACCACCACCATGCTTGACGTTGGGAATGGTGTTCCTGGGATTAAAGGCCTCACCTTTTCTCCAACAGTTGTGGCCAAACTGAACTGGGTTTTCATCCATCCATCCATTTTCTACCGCTTATTCCCTTTTGGGGTCGTGGGGGGCGCTGGCGCCTATCTCAGCTACAATCGGGCGGAAGGCGGGGTACACCCTGGACAAGTCGCCAACTCATCGCAGGGCTAACACACATAGACAGACAACATTCACACACTTGGGACAATTTTAGTGTTGCCAATCAAACTATCCCCAGGTGCATGTCTTTAGAGGTGGGAGGAAGCCGGAGTACCCGTAGGGAACCCACGCATTCACGGGGAGAACATGCAAACTCCACACATAAAGATCCTGAGCCTGGATTTGAAAGAACTGGGTTTTCAAAGGTTTAATTAAACCTTTGATGAATGAGTGGGATGTGTTTGCTACCATTAGTGACTGAATACAGACGATGTGGGATTTACCAGAGGGTGTTGTTTGTGCGTGTTGGATGTATCTTTCGTCAAATCCAAAGGGGAAGGCGAAAGGGGTAGTCAGGAGGGAGGCAAGCAGTCGGGGGCTGAGGAGAGGCAACAATGTCCGTGTCCAAACAGTTGTCAAAGATCGGGGAAGGCAAGCAAAAATCCAAGAGGGACGGAAGACACAAAGGACATCAAGACAGGAGCGAGGAAGAGCACAAAGAAGGCGAGCAAGGAACGAGGGAGAGGTGCCAGACGTGATGCTTACTCAGGTGGGATTGGCTACGTTCTGGCGAAGGTCTCCTGGCCAGGATTTGAACTCACAACCTACCGATCTCAGGGTGGATACTCTAACCAATTGGCCACTGAGTTTATCTAATGTCTGCTAGTAAACTCTTTTTTTTGTCTTAAAGGCTCCTGTCGGTAGGCTCACAGAGATGTTGTGGCAAGTTCTTATCTGTTTTGAGGATACAGCTGTGCTCCATTCTGGGCGAGAGGGGCTGTTTACGCTCTACATATGCTGTCTCTTTTTGTTTGGATTTAGACCTCTTCTTGCTGAAGCTATTGTCACGTTGTAAGGGCTGGTCTCCTAAAGCTTTAGTAAAACTTGGCCAAGTACTATTCTGTCTCAGTGGTCCTTCTTACGCAACATGTGTCATCCAGAAAAAACTTGGGATTGACCAGTTTGTTTTATTCTCTTAGAGCAGGGGTGTCTAATTCAAATACAGAGTGGCCCAAAATTTTAGACGGAACAAAGCCGCGGGCCAAGGTTGAACAAATTAACCTTTTAATAGGGACCCAAATAAGTTTTGCATTAAATATTGAAAAAGCAGGGCTTATATAACTTTAGTCACATGCAAAATCCAGTTTCAAATAATAATAACAATAATTAAAATAATATCAATGGCATATCGAATAAAATTTAAATAAAATATTTGTTTTCTATTTGCAATCTTCTGAGGTAAATATACATTTTTCTCCACAGGCTAATAATACATTTGAAAATAAAATAACAATAATGAATGAACCAAACATTCAAGCCTTGAAGTAGCAAGAGAAAATGCATGAATAAAACGTTAATTATTAGTCAGTTTGCTGGATAGTTCCCGGAAGAGTTAGTGCTGCAAGGGTTTCTGGGTATTTGTTCTGTTGTGTTACGGTGCGGATGTTCACCCGAAATGTGTTTGTCATTCTTGTTTGGTGTGGGTTCACAGTGTGGCACATATTTGTAACAGTGTTAAAGTTGTTTATACGGCCACCCTCAGTGTGACCTGTATGGCTGTTGACCAAGTATGCCTTGCATTCACTTGTGCGTGTGTGTGTGTGTGTGAAAGCCACAAATATTATGTGACACGCTGTTAGTATGGAGGAAAAGCGGACGTGACGACAGGTTGTAGAGAACGCTAAAGGCAGTGCCTTAAATGCACGCCCTCAATATAGTTGTCCAGGTGGAAATCGGTAGAAATTCGGGAGACTGGTTGCCCCGGGAGATTTTCAGGAGGGGCACTGAATTTTGGGAGTCTACCGGGAAAATTAGGAGGGTTGGCAAGTATGGGTATTAGCGGTGAATGCGGTGTTACAGCGGCACTGACGCTGTATAACACCGGCGGGCCAGCTCTAATGCTAAATTGATATTGCCTCAAGGGCCAAATTAAATTACACGGCGGGCCAGATTTGGCCCACAGGCCTGAGTTTGACACCCATTCCTTAGAGCAGGGGTCGGGAACCTTTATTTTGAAATATATTTCCGTAAGAGCCATATAATATTTTTTTTTAACACTGTACACAACTAAACGTGCATTTTTAAGTAAGACCAACATTTCTAGAGTATAATAGGTCTCTTATTCTTTGTAATAACATTGTTATTCTGAAGCTAACTGTGGAGGGGGCGTGGCCTGCGGGCCTGCAGCGACAGGTGCGTAGAAGGCCCACCTGGGCCTTGTTATCTAATCACCTGTCGCTCTGTTATAAGCAGCAGCCAGGAAGAGAGACTGGGTTGGGGCTGGACATACTATTGCTGGCAAGACTGAGAGACTTATTGAAAAATAAAATAATATTGTAACCCTGAAACAGGCTCGCAAGTCGGTGCTTGGGGGTCTGAAGAACCCCCAGGAGGGCAAGCCCCACACTAACCAATAATAAATAAATAACTTCTTACCATTAACGCAACTTCTTGAACAGGTGTGGTGGAAAACGGATGGATGGATGGATTAAAAATGCATGAGAATGTTTTATATTTTGAACATTATTTTTAACACTGTGATTACAAGTGGAATTATTCATTACTTATCGTGTTAAGCAACGTCAACTCAGATTTATCGGAGAGCCAGAAGCAGTCATCAAAAGAGCCACATCTGGCTCTAGAGCCATAGGTTCCCTGCCCCTGGCTTAGAGGAAGACTGGACACACACAACACTTTTCAGAGGTCTACAACAGGGGTATGTTATTATTATTATTTTTTAAATATTTGTGTCACAACGTGGGGTTTGTTCTTCCAGTATGCAGACAGACCACTCTGGACAAGGTGTGCAGGTAGGAACATGATTTATTCCTCAACAATCAAACGCGTACCACAAACAAACAAGCAAAAGGAAAGCGTGCCAATCGCACAGAAAGCTAAGGCGAGACTTAGCGCAAGAATCAAGAAGCATATAGGAGACGAGGAATTTACCCAAAGTAACTGTTGCATGTAGCAAATGACGACGCCAGTCCGAGCGTGGCGAGCCAGGTGAATAAATGGCTCTCTGATTAGTGGTTGACCAGAGGCAGGTGAACCCAATTAATCCCCATGGAAACTAAAACAAACCCAGAGGTGCACAAACAGGAACAAAGGGAGTCAAACACTAACAGAACATAACAAAACAATGGATCATGACAATTTGCCCCTGCAATTTTGACACAAATGTAAATGTCCTAAAATACACATGATCATTGAGCTAAAATACTGTCATGTAGTTGCATGTGAACAGATAATATATACCAGGGGTAAGGAACCTATGGCTCTAGAGCCAGATCTGGCTCTTTTGATGACTGCATCTGGCTCTCGGATAAATCTGAGTTGACGTTGCTTAACACGATAAGTAATGAATAATTCCACTTGTAATCACAGTGTTAAAAATAATGTTCAAAATATAAATCAATCAATCAATCAATGTTTATTTATATAGCCCCAAGTCACAAATGTCTCAAAGGACTGCACAAATCATTACGACTACAACATCCTCGGAAGAACCCACAAAAGGGCAAGGAAAACTCACACCCAGTGGGCAGGGAGAATTGACATCCAGTGGGACGCCAGTGACAATGCTGACTATGAGAAACCTTGGAGAGGACCTCAGATGTGGGCAACCCCCCCCCCTCTAGGGGACCGAAAGCAATGGATGCCGAGCGGGTCTAACATGATACTGTGAAAGTTCAATCCATAGTGGCTCCAACACAGCCGCGAGAGTTCAGTCCAAAGCAGATCCAAGACAGCAGCGAGAGTCCCGTCCACAGGAAACCATCTCAAGCGGAGGCGGATCAGCAGCGTAGAGATGTCCCCAACCGATACAGGCGAACGGTCCATCCTGGGTCCCGACGAGCGGTCCATCCTGGGTCTCAACTCTGGACAGCCAGTACTTCATCCATGGTCATCGGACCGAACCCCCTCCACAAGGGAGGGCGGGACATAGGAGAAAGAAAAGAAGCGGCAGATCAACTGGTCTAAAAAGGAGGTCTATTTAAAGGCTAGAGTATACTGATGAGTTTTAAGGTGAGACTTAAATGCTTCTACTGAGGTAGCATCTCAAACTGTTACCGGGAGGGCATTCCAGAGTACTGGAGCCCGAACGGAAAACGCTCTATGGCCCGCAGACTTTTTTTGAGCTCTAGGAATCACTAATAAGCCGGAGTCTTTTGAAGACAGATTTCTTGCCGGGACATATGGTACAATACAATCGGCAAGATAGGCTGGAGCTAGACCGTGTAGTATTTTATACGTAAGTAGTAAAACCTTAAAGTCACATCTTAAGTGCACAGGAAGCCAGTGCAGGTGAGCCAGTACAGGCGTAATGTGATCAAACTTTCTTGTTCTTGTCAAAAGTCTAGCAGCCGCATTTTGTACCAACTGTAATCTTTTAATGCTAGACATGGGGAGACCCGAAAATAATACGTTACAGTAATCGAGACGAGACGTAACAAACGCATGGATAATGATCTCGGCGTCTTTAGTGGACAAAATGGAGCGAATTTTAGCGATATTGCGGAGATGAAAGAAGGCCGTTTTAGTAACGCTTTTAATGTGTGACTCAAAGGAGAGAGTTGGGTCGAAGATAAAACATTGTCATGCATTTTTAATCCATCCATCCATCCGTTTTCTACCACACCTGTTCAAGAAGTTGCGTTAATGGTAAGAAGTTATTTATTTATTATTGGTTAGTGTGGGGCTTGCCCTCCTGGGGGTTCTTCAGACCCCCAAGCACCGACATGAGATCGTGTTTCAGGGTTACAATATTGTTTTATTTTTCAATAAGTCTCTCAGTCTTGCCAGCAATAGTATGTCCAGCCCCAACCCAGTCTCTCCTCCTGGCTGCTGCTTATAACAGAGCGACAGGTGATTAGATAACAAGGCCCAGGTGGGCCTTCTACGCACCTGTCGCTGCAGGCCCGCAGGCCACGCCCCCTCCACGGTTAACTTCAGAATAACAATGTTACTACAAAAAATAAGACACCTATTATACTCTAGAAATGTTGGTCTTACTTAAAATAGTTTAGTTGTGTACAGTGTTAAAAAAATATTATATGGCTCTTACGGAAATATATTTTAAAATATTTGGCTTTTTGTCTCTCTCAGCCAAAAAGGTTCCCGACCCCTGATATATAACATGAATAAATATTTATATTATTTTATTCATTAACGCCCTAACGCGCGTTAGATGTCAGCTGGCAATTAGGTGTGCTTGTCAGTCCCCTAAAGCTCCATCTATCCATTTTCTACTGCTTGTCCCTTTTGGAGTCGCGGGGAAGTGCTGGAGCCTATCTCAGCTGCATTCGGGCGGAAGGCGGTGTACACCCTGGACAAGTTGCCACCTCATAACAGGGCCAACACAGATAGACAGACAACATTCCCACACTAAGGACCATTTAGTGTTAAAAACCTCGTTACATTGTTTAATGCATCCAGCGGGGCATCACAACAAAATTCAATGTCAATCAATCAATGTTTATTTATATAGCCCTAAATCACAAATGTCTCAAAGGACTGTACAAACCACTACGACTACGACACCCTCGGAAGAACCCACAAAAGGGCCAGGAAAACTCACACCCAGTGGGCAGGGAGAATTCACACCCAGTGGGACGCCAGTGACAATGCTGACTATGAGAAACCTTGGAGAGGACCTCAGATGTGGGCAACCCCCCCTCCTCTAGGGGACCGAAAGCAATGGATGTCGAGCGGGTCTAACATGATACTGTGAAAGTTCAATCCATAGTGGCTCCAACACGGCCGCGAGAGTTCAGTTCAAAGCGGATCCAAGACAGCAGCGAGAGTCCCGTCCACAGGAAACCATCCCAAGCGGAGGCGGATCAACAGCGTAGAGATGTCCCCAACCAATACACCCGCGAGCGGTCCATCCTGGGTCTCGACTCTGGACAGCCAGTACTTCATCCATGGTCATCGGACCGGACCCCCTCCACAAGGGAGGGGGGGACATAGGAGAAAAAAGAAAAGAAGCGGCAGATTAACTGGTCCAAAAATAAATAAATAAATGGGTTGTACTTGTATAGCGCTTTTCTACCTTCGAAGTACTCAAAGCGCTTTGACACTACTTCCACATTTACCCATTCACACACTGATGAAGGGAGCTGCCATGCAAGGCGCCAACCAGCACCCATCAGGAGCAAGGGTGAAGTGTCTTGCTCAGGACACAACGGACGTGACGAGGTTGGTACTAGGTGGGAATTGAACCAGTGACCCTCGGGTTGCGCACGGCCACTCTCCCACTGTGCAACGCCGGAGGTCTATTTAAAGGCTAGAGTATACAGATGAGTTTTAAGGTGAGACTTAAATGCTTCTACTGAGGTAGCATCTCGAACTTTTACCGGGAGGGCATTCCAGAGTACTGGAGCCCGAAC
Source organism: Nerophis ophidion (assembly GCF_033978795.1). Classification (NCBI taxonomy): domain Eukaryota; kingdom Metazoa; phylum Chordata; class Actinopteri; order Syngnathiformes; family Syngnathidae; genus Nerophis; species Nerophis ophidion. The sequence continues at coordinate 72,185,215 of NC_084616.1, read as the reverse complement.
GGAAAACGCTCTATAGCCCGCAAACTTTTTTTGAGCTTTAGGAGCATACCAATTAAGCATAATAATGTGTTAATTCCACGACTGTATATATCGGTATGGGTTGATATCGGAATTGGTAATTAGGAGTTGGACAGTATCGAGATATCGGCTATCGGCAAAAAAGCCATTATTGGACATCTCCACTTTTTTTTGTTACCCCTAAAAAAAGAAAAGGGCTTCTTTTCTGCACTTGCCTGACGTCTCTGCATCCCGGGGACCAGACAAAACACCAGAACGTAGTTTTAATAACAGGGCCAGCGTGCGTCAAACATAATAATAGCCCAGGCAACACAGCAGGGGTGCATGTTTTGACAAATGTTTGCCGTTCTGTGTGCAAAGTGTGATAGCAAAATGACTTATACTTCTTTAAATAGATGACGTTCTTTGAACTGGGTACCAAAAGTTGTTTATTAGGTTTAGGAATGTGACGCTCTGCAAGAGGCCTCTAATCCGATCGGGTTCCTTTCTCCTGTGTCTTTGATGTAACATGTGGACTATAGTTGACGTGGGAATGTGTTTTCCCTCTTCCCTTACCCCCAACTCAGCTAAATTGTTCCCCTTTCCTGAGTGACCCACCCTCCTCTGGGCAAACGACACCCTCTCCCCTTCACAGGACTTTGGGTATTCATTCCACTGGTGTACTGTATGGAGGGGTGGGACTTCTGAGAATGTATAATCATCATGTCAAATTCTAAAGGAGTTAGAACAAGCTGGAACGAACGGATGTGTCGTTCTGGTTTGTTATTAAAGCTTGTTATTATTTGTTTGTTGCTTTAATAAATCATTTTAAAGCTGTTTGTCACTAAAGGATCGTCTTTAAGAAATGTCCACGACAAAAGGATCAGGACATCCACCATAGGCGTGTCCTAATTCTTTTACATCACAGCATGTCTACCGGTTTAAATATCTAATTAGATTTTTTAGGTATTGTGTGAGACTGCCGACTGAGGTGCTAAGGAAACATGATCAAGGCAAATGTCGTGCAGTAGATTAAACCAGCATTAGCGTTATTATATGCATGCACGTTGCTTAATAAAAACAGCATTAGTGTGATTAAACTTTATTAGAAGCTTGATACCGTCCCCTCATTACCGTGCACTGCGGGCGTCTTCATACACCTTTTGTTTTTGTTTTCCCGTGCTCATTCTTTTCCGGCGTGACACCCGTTACGAGACGAGTCGCCGTATTAATAGAACCAAAGGAAAAGACGACAAAGAGAATATCAAAGTCACCCTCAGTCGCCGTGCTCAAAGCTCCCCCCCCAAAAAAAAAATGTTCCGTGCCAGGTGCCTGGAGCGCCTCTGAATACAAAATGCAGTGGCAAACAGTGTTTTAGCGGCCCAAGGCAAATGTGCGGCGGGCCCTCCATATGCTCCGACGTCTCCCTCTCCTGAAACTATCAGGCCAGTCTGTTATTGAGGGAGACTGCGGTACTCCACCATTCCGTCACATCTGCTTGGCGAGAGAGAAGGAGTTTATCCCCCCACTCTTCCCCTCAACTCTCTTTTTTAGTCGACGTTACAATTTGCGGGCGCCAAAAGACCACCCGCTATGAACTTCACTATAAAAGTGGGCGGCATTGTTATCACCTAGGTTCCATTCTAGAGGCCAATCTTTCCTGTGTTAAAATGGCAACCGAGGTGATCAAAAAGGTCAACCAAAGAACGAGATTCCTCTACAGCAGGGGTGCCCATTACGTCGATCGCGAGCTACCAGTCGACCGCGGGGGGTGTGTCAGTCGATCTCCAGCCAGGCTTTTTAAAAAAAATAGACCTAAAAATTAGTGATCATCAATCTTCACCAAGACGTCACTTAAATGACATTCACGGTACCGGAGGGTCTTGTGAGATGACGCTGGCTGCTGCAAGATCATTATTATTAAAATATGACCGAGAGGAAGGCGAGAAACACTTTTTATTTCAACAGACTCTCGCGCCGTACCTTCCGTCAAAACTCTAAAGGCCGACTGCACATTTCCTATCTTCACAATAAAAGCCCTGCTTCATGCTGCCTGCGCTAACTAAATACAGAGTCTCGGAAAACTGGCGTGCACAAGCGATCCCTCAGAAAGCTGGCGTGCACATCACTTGTGCACGCCAGCTTTCCGAGACTCTTATTTTGTTAGCGCAGGCAGCATGAAGCAGGGCTTTTATTGTGAAGATAGGAAATGTGCAGTCGGCCTTTAGAGTTTTGACGGAAGGGACGGCGCGAGAGTCTGTTGAAATAAAAAGTGTTTCTCGCCTTCCTCTCTGTCATTTTTTCATAATAATGAACTGGCAGCAGCCAGCGTCATCTCACAAGACCCTCGGGTGCCGTGAATGTCAATCAAGCAAGCTACGGAATTTGCCGCCAATGTTTTTCTTGTAAAGTGTATGGAAGCTGGATGAATTAGATGCCAAAAACCAACCACTTTCATGTGGTATTGTACAGAAAGGATAACTTTTTTTCTCCTCCATTTGAAAATGTGGGCGTTATCATCATTACTGTCTGATTCCAATCAATGCAAGTCATCAGAATCAGGTAATACACCAACTTATATTCTTGTCTTCATGAAAGAAAGACATCTATATGTGTTACACATGCTTGTATTATCATTAAACACATTTAACTTGTTTACAAAAATGTCTCTTTCATAAATAAATAAATATAAATGATATATATAAATGAGGTAGATCCCCTCGAGTTGGTCAATTGAAAAGTAGCTCGCCTGCAAAAAAGTGTGGGCACCCCTGCTCTACAGAATCTCCTCTCTGGTCAACAAAAGCACCTTGAGGATTCTAGCAGGAACTCTCATTCAACCCTTCTTCGATTACGCTTGCACCTCCTGGTACCCCAGCACCTCCAAAACCCTCAAATCTAGACTCCAAACATCCCAGAATAAGCTAGTCCGGTTACTTTTAGACCTCCACCCCAGATCACACCTCAATCCAACCCACTTCTCCAAAGTGGGCTGGCTCAGGGTGGAGGACAGAGTAAAACAACTTGCACTGAGCCTAGTCCATAAAATCCGCTACACCTCCTTGATACCGAAGTACATGTCAAACTACTTTCTTAACGTAAATGACCGCCATAACCACAACACCAGGGGGAGCTCCACAAACCACGTTAAACCCAGATTTCGATCTAACAAAGGTCTTAACTCATTCTCTTTCTATGCCACATCAATGTGGAATGCACTCCCAACAGGTGTAAAAGTAAGTGCATCTCTATATTCCTCCAAAACCGCTTTAAAACAACACCTCCAAGCAACTTCAACACTTTACTAATACCCTCCTCCATTCACATCCCATCTCCCCGGATTATAAACAACTCAAATGTACTTCTAATGTATATACTTGTTCTTATGCTATGTGAACTCACTATGTTCTCTGCTGGCTGTACATATCCTACTAAATAAGACCTACACTGTTTCAATGTCCACATTTCTCTGTTGATGCAATTGTTGATGACTGAAGTTCTGATATCAACCAAAGCTCCTCATCCCACCCCCCGGATTGTAAATAATATAAATAATTCAATGTACATACTATGATGATTAACTTGTGTGAGGACTGGGTACTTGAACTCCTCCACTTGGGGCAGGGTCTCCTCCCCAACCCGGAGATGGCACTCCACCCTTTTCCGGCCGAGAACCATGGACTCGGACTCTGAGGTGCCGATTCTCATTCCGGTCGCTTCACACTCGGCTGCGAACCGATCCAGTGAGAGCTGAAGATCCCGGTCAGATGAAGCCATCAGGACCACATCATCTGCAAAAAGCAGAGACCTAATCCTGCGGTCACCAAACCGGAACCCCTCAATGCCTTGACTGCGCCTAGAAATTCTGTCCATAAAAGTTATGAACAGAATCGGTGACAAAGGACAGCCTTGGCGGAGTCCAACCCTCACTGGAAATGTGTCCGACTTACTGCCGGCAATGCGGACCAAGCTCTGGCACTGATCATACAGGGAGCGGACCGCCACAATAAGACAGTCCGATACCCCATACTCTCTGAGCACTCCCCACAGGACTTCCCGAGAAATGCATTCCTGTTTCACCGTAACTGTCTAAATGTTAGAAACCCCACTGTTTACTTAGACTTAGATACATCCTTTTATTGTCATTCAAATTTCAACTTTACAGCAGTGGTCCCCAACCACGATTGGTACCGGGCCGCAGACATTTTTTTTATAAAAAAAATAATAAAATAGAATAATTTTTATTTTTATTTTTTATTAAATCAACATAAAAAAACACAATATACACTTACAATTAGTGCAAAAACCACAAAAACCTCCATTTTTCATGACAAAAATTTCCCTTTTTTATGACAAAGAAGAAGAAAAAAAAAAGAAGAAAAAAAGAAAGGACCCCCCACGGGCCGCGGGACAAATTATTACGCATTGACCGGTCCGCGGATACAAAAATGTTGGGGACCACTGCTTTACAGTACGGATAACAACAAAATGTTGTTGCATTAGCTCATGGTAGTGCAGGATAAAAGAGCAATAAGGTGCAGATATACATAAAAAGACTACAAATATTCCCAATAAGCTGTGACTCCTCCCCCGTCATGGCATTTTTGGTCCGATACGGCTCGTTCAACATTTTGGGTTGCCGACCCCTGCACTGTTTGTACACGAACCACAGCTTGAGAATCCCCGATTGAGGATATCATGACGGTTGCTGCTCCTCCTATCCGAAATGCATTCCGTTTTAAGCTCAGGTTGTCAGACAAAATAAGTTTGTTTTTTTTCGTTATTTTGGAATGAATAATTGATATTGCCGAGCTTCCTGTCAGGAGAGGGTTGATGCGATGCATCTCTTTGAACGAGCGCGGTAGAAAATGTTCCGTGTGTGTGCTTGCAAAGCACACAAGTTAGAAAAGAGACGTAGAGGCAGAGTTAACTGTCAGTGTTATATGCTTCCCCTTTTCTTTGCTGTCGACACGGCTCCACGCTCTATCGATGTGTTTACAACAGTAAAAGGCAATATTTTTAAAAGCTGGCTAGCCTCTTTTCCAAGTGTGCTGAGCAGGGGCGTGGCACCTCATTCCGGGCCCCCGCACACAAGACCGCTAAAGTCCCCCCCCCTTATCCCGCCCTAAACCCAATATCATCGCCTCAAAGCAAACCAGTGTTCATTTTGACAGCAGTTTTCGATAATGTAATTTTAGTCACCAAAATTACAGTACATTTAGTCGACTAAAATGTAAGGTAAAGCTCTTTAAAGTTGATTTTAAAGCACCTTTGTTTTGACACAAAGCTTTTACCACAAAAGTCAATCAATCAATCAATGTTTATTTATATAGCCCCAAATCACAAATGTCTCAAAGCACTGCACAAATCATTACGACTACAACATCCTCGGAAGAACCCACAAAAGGGCAAGGAAAACTCACACCCAGTGGGCAGGGAGAATTCACATCCAGTGGAACGCCAGTGATTATGCTGACTATGAGAAACCTTGGAGAGGACCTCAGATGTGGGCAACCCCCCCCCTCCAGGGGACGGAAAGAAATGGATGTCGAGCGGGTCTAACATGATACTGTGAAAGTTCAATCCATAGTGGCTCCAACACAGCCGCGAGAGTTCAGTTCAAAGCGGATCCAAGACAGCAGCGAGAGTCCCGTCCACAGGAAACCATCTCAAGCGGAGGCGGATCAGCAGCGTAGAGATGTCCCCAACCGATACACAGGCGAGCGGTCCATCCTGGGTCCCAACGAGCGGTCCATCCTGGGTCTCGACTCTGGACAGCCAGTACTTCATCCATGGTCATCGGACCGGACCCCCTCCACAAAGGAGGGGGGGACATAGGAGAAAAAGGAAAAGAAGCGGCAGATCAACTGGTCTAAAAAGGGGGTCTATTTAAAAGCTAGACTATACAGATGAGTTTTAAGGTGAGACTTAAATGCTTCTACTGAGGTAGCATCTCGAACTGTTACCGGGAGGGCATTCCAGAGTACTGGAGCCCGAACGGAAAACGCTCTATAGCCCGCAGACTTTTTTTGGGCTCTAGGAATCACTAATAAGCCGGAGTCTTTTGAACGCAGATTTCTTGCCGGGACATAAGGTACAATACAATCGGCAAGATAGGATGGAGCTAGACCGTGTAGTATTTTATACGTAAGTAGTAAAACCTTAAAGTCACATCTTAAGTGCACAGGAAGCCAGTGCAGGTGAGCCAGTACAGGCGTAATGTGATCAAACGTTCTTGTTCTTGTCAAAAGTTTAGCAGCCGCATTTTGTACCAATTGTAATCTTTTAATGCTAGACATGGGGAGACCCGAAAATAATACGTTACAGTAATCGAGACGAGACGTAACAAACGCATTGATAATGATCTCGGCGTCTTTAGTGGACAAAATGGAGCGAATTTTAGCGATATTACGGAGATGAAAGAAGGCCGTTTTAGTAACGCTTTTAATGTGTGACTCAAAGGAGAGAGTTGGGTCGAAGATAATACCCAGATTTTTTACCGAATCACCTTGTTTTATTATTTGGTTGTCAAATGTTAAAGTTGTATTATTAAATAGAGGTCGGTGTCTAGCAGGACCGATAATCAGCATTTCCGTTTTTTTGGCGTTAAGTTGCAAAAAGTTAGCGGACATCCATTGTTTAATTTCATTAAGACACGCCTCCAGCTGACTACAGTCCGGCGTGCTGGTCAGCTTTAGGGGCATGTAGAGTTGGGTGTCATCAGCATAACAGTGAAAGCTAATACCGAATTTGCGTATGATGTCACCTAGCGGCAGCATGTAGATGCTGAAGAGTGCAGGGCCAAGGACCGAACCCTGGGGAACTCCACACGTTACCTTAACATAGTCCGAGGTCACATTGTTATGGGAGACGCACTGCACCCTGTCAGTAAGATAAGAGTTAAACCAAGACAGGGCTAAGTCTGACATACCAATTCGTGTTTTGATACAATCTAATAAAATATCATGATCGTGAAATGATCTTATGGTCAGGAGTGATGTTGGCACGTTGTGTAATTCGTGAATAAAAACGGAACACAATGATTTGCAAATTCTTATAATCAATTGAATAAACGGCAAAGACAAGACACGAAATGTTCGAACTGGAAAAATGTATTTTTTTTCAAATGTCAGCTCAATTGGAATATGTGGCAAACAGGCAAAAAAAAGACAGAGGAAGTTGAGGAATGCTCATCAAACACTTATTTGGAACATCCTACGGGTGAACAGGCTAATTGGGAACAGGTGGGTGCCATTATTGGGTATAAAAGCAGCGGTATAACTCGGTTGGTAGAGTGGCCGTGCCAGCAACCTGAGGGTTGCAGGTTCGATTCCCGCTTCCGCCATCCTAGTCACTGCTGTTGTGTCCTTGGGCAAGACACTTTACCCACCTGCTCCCAGTGCCACCCACACTGGTTTAAATGTAACTTAGATATTGGGTGTCACTATATAAAGTGCTTTGAGTCACTAGAGAAAAGTGCTATATAAATATAATTCACTTCACTTCACTTCCATGAAACGCTCAGTCATTCACAAACAAGGCTGGGGCGAGGGTCACCACGTTGTAAAAAAATGCATCAGCAAATCGTCGAACTGTTTAAGAACTACATCTCTCAACGAGCAATTGCGAGGAATTTAGGCATTCTACCATTTACGGTCCGTAATATCATCAAAAGGTTCAGAGAATCTGGAGAAATCACTGCATTGAATGCCCGTGACCTCTGATCCCTCAGGAGGTACTGCATCAAAAAGCGACATCAGTGTGTAAAGAATATCACCACATGGGCTCAGGAATGCTTCGGAAAACCACTGTCAGTGACTACAGTTCGTCGCTACATCTTTATGTGCAAGTTAAAAACTTTGCTTTGCAAAGCCAAAGCCATGTATCCACAACACCCAGAAACGCCGCTGGCTTCTCCGGGCTCGAGCTCATCTAAGATAGACTGATGCAAAGTGTAAAAGTATTCTGTGGTCTGACCAGTCCACATTTCAATTTTTTTTTGCAAACTGTGGACCTCGTGTCTTCCGGAACAAAGAGGAAAAGAACCATCCGGATTGTTATAGCCATAAAGTTCAAAAGCCAGCATCTGTGATGGTATGGGGGTGCATTAGTGCCCAAGGCATGGGTAACTTACACATCTGTGAAGGCACCATTAATGCTGAAAGGTACATACAGGTTTTGGAGCAACATATGTTGTCATCCAAGCAACATTATCATGGATGCCCCTGCTTATTTCAGCAAGACAATGCCAAAGCATGTGTTACAACAGTTTGGCTTCATAGTGAAATAGTGCGGGTACTAGACTGGCCTGCCTGTAGCCCAGATTTGTCTCCGGTTGAAAATGTGTGGCGCAATATGAAGCCTAAAATACCACAACGTGGACCCCAGACTGTTGAACAACTTAAGCTGTACATCAAGCAAGAGTGGGAAAGAATTCCACCTGAAAAACTTCAAAAATTGGTCTCCTTACTTAACAAAAATTATTGAGTGTTGTTAAAAGGAAAGGCCATGTAACACAGTGGTAAAATGCCCCTAAGCCAAATTTTTTGCAATGTGTTGCTGCCATTAAATTTTAAGTTAATGATTATTTGCATAAACAAATTAAGTCTCTCAGTTCAAACATTAAATGTATTGTCTTTACAGTCTATTCAGATGAATATAAGTTGAACATTTTTTGCAAAATATTGTATTCTGTTTTTATTTACGAATTGCACAACTTGCCAACTTCACTGGTTTTGGGGTTTGTGAAAGTAAGGGAGTCATAGCTTTTCTTCTGCCCACTCACGTACCACTGCAACCCAAAGACCCCACTGGGAGAAATGTCTCAAATATCGAGCGAGCAAACACAGGAGGAGTTATGATGCTATATCTAAGAAATGTGTTCTTTTGCATACCGACTGAATCTCGTCTCTTCGGGATTCAAAGTGAAGTTAAAATCACAAAAAAGCATTTGTGACCGACTCTCCCTGTCGTGCGGGTTGCATGGACCACCAAGGAAGGACATTCATGATCATGTTTGACTTGCTTTATTTTTTAAATCAAGCTTGTCTGCAGGTCGGGTGGCTTTTCAGCTCCTCCTCTACTGCTCACTCTACGGTCGCTTCTCAGCCGCCCCTGTCGTCGTCGTCTGTGTCTTGCTTTCTCTCCTGCGTTGCATGTGCTGCTGCGGGCTCTCCAACTCCTTCTGCCCCGTTCTCTCCTCCTTCTCCCCTTTTATACATCAGGAAGAGATATGTTAACGGTGTCCTGATCGCTGTTTCACTCGAATTCTCCGCCTCCTCGCCACCATCTTGGGCCGGGCTCCAGCGTGCCCTGCCGCTCTGCCGGACCGTCGGCTCCGCCTCTCCACAGCGTTACTTTGCGATGACAAGAATATAACGTTTTACCCACTTTTCCTGGTGTAGTCAACTTAAATATAAACTTCAGAACACCTTGCGATCAAATCCAATGAAGAAAGCAAAGCTTTTAACCTAAAAAGCACGGTTGTGTGTATATGTCAAAGTGTGTGTGTGTGTGTGTGTGTGTTTGTGTGGGTGTGTGTTTGTGTGCGTGTGTGTGGGCGTTGATGTGCTTTGTTGCCGTTATTTACCGTTCCCGTCACCAGCAGCTCTGTGTTTGCTTCATGACAACTTTTCCTGCCGTAATTGGTCACAGTTTACCTTTGTTAGACAGGCAGAGATGTTCCTCCTCGCCTTTTTTTCTTTTTTTTTTTGCTCTTTTGTGAAGGTCAGGGGCCGTGACAAAAGGGTCAGGTTTTTATATTTTGTCGTTAGAATGAGAAGAGTACTTGAGGAAAGCAGACCTCCACAGCAAGCCTCGGTGCTCAACGAGATGATTTAGTTTGTCCGCTTGGATGCAGAATAAATCCTTTTAGCTAATAAAAAAAAAATGCATCAACATCCAGTGCATTCGGAATATATTTTATGCTTTACTTTTTCCACATTGTGTTTTGCTACAGCTTTATTCCAATATAGAATGCATGCATTTGTGTCCTCAAAATTCTTCAGACAATACCCCATGATTAAAGTTAAAGGGGAACATTATCACCAGACCTATGTAAGCGTCAATATGTACCTTGATGGTGCAGAAAAAAGACCATATATTTTTTTAACCGATTTCCGAACTCTAAATGGGTGAATTTTGGCGAATTAAACGCCTTTCTGTTTATCGCGCTGGAGGCGATGACGTCAGAATGTGACGTCGCCGAGGTAATACAGCCGCCATTTTCATTTTCAACACATTACAAACACCGGGTCTCAGCTCTGTTATTTTCCGTTTTTTCGACTATTTTTTGGAACCTTGGAGACATCATGCCTCGTCGGTGTGTTGTCGGAGGGTGTAACAACACTAACAGGGAGGGATTCAAGTTGCACCACTGGCCCGAAGATGCGAAAGTGTCTGCCGCCAGACCCCCATTTAAAGGGCCAGAGCGTCTCCACATTTGACCGGCAGACATGGCACAGAGATGTATGGATAACCTGCAGATGCATTTGCAACGATAAAGTCAACGAAATCACAAAGGTGAGTTTTGTTGATGTTGTTTACTTATGTGCTAATCAGACATGTTTGGTCGCGGCATGACTGCCAGCTAATCGATGCTAACATGCTACGCTAATCGACGCTAACATGCTATTTACTGGCTGTGCTAAAGCAGACATGGCACAGAGATGTATGGATAACCTGCAGATGCATTTGCAACGATAGTCAACGAAATCACAAAGGTGAGTTTTGTTGATGTTGACTGCCAGCTAATCGATGCTAACATGCTACGCTAATCGATGCTAACATGCTATTTACCGGCGGTGCTAAAGCAGGCATGGATAACCTGTAGATGGATTTGCAACTATATTACGTTTCCTTCCACCCACTTTTAATGCGAAACAAACACTTACCAATCGACGGATTTAAGTTGCTCCAGTGTCAAAAGTTGCGAAAGTCCTGATCGTTTGGTCCGCACATTTTACCGGCGATGCTAACGCAGCTATTCGGCCATGCTATGGCTATGAATAGCGTCAATAGCTATTCGCTCAATAGCTTCAGTTTCTTCTTCAATACTTTCATACTCCAACCATCTGTTTCAATACATGCGTAATCTGTTGAATCGCTTAAGTCGCTGAAATCCGAGTCTGAATCCGAGCTAATGTCGCTATATCTTGCTGTGGTATTCCCATTGTTTGTTTACATTGGCAGCACTGTGTGACGTCACAGGGAAATGCATAGTGGTTTCGAAGATAGCGAAAATAAGGCACTTTAAAGCTTTATTTAGGGATATTCCGAGACCGGTAAAATTTTGAAAAAAACTTCAACAAATACAACAAGCCCCTGGGAACTGATTTTTATTGTTTTTAACCCTTTTGAAATTGTGATAATGTTCCCCTTTAAAAGTTTAAGTACCAATGATTGTCACACACACACTAGGTGTGGTGAAATTTGTCCTCTGCATTTGACCCATCCCTTTGTTCACCCCCTGGAAGGTGAGGGGAGCAGTGGGCAGCAGCGGTGCCGCGCCCGGGAATCACTTATGGTGATTTAACCCCCAATTCCAACCTTTGATGCTGAGTGCCAAGCAGGGAGGCAATGGGTCCCATTTTTTATAGTCTTTGGTATGACTCGGCCGGGGGTTTGAACTCCCAACCTATCGATCTCAGGGCAGACACTCTGACCACTAGGCCACTGAGTGGGTCCACTACGCCACTGAGTAGTACAACAATGTTATTTTGTTTTTTTTTAGAAAATTTGGAAAATTTATTAAAAATAAAAAACAAAACAATCACATACACATACAGTATATTGCTGCATTCATCTTTCCCTCTATCCCAGCTCCTGCCACTGAAAAACACCCCCGCACCATGATGCTGCCACTGCCATGCTTCACTGTGGGGTTGAGCGGTGCCTGGTATCCTCCAAACATCACACCTGGCGTTCACGCCAAAGAGTTCAGCCTTTGTTTAATTGGACCGGATCATTTTCTTTCTCCTGGTCTGAGAGTCTTTCAGGTGCATTTTGGAAAGTTTTTTTTTTTTTACTAAGAAACAAAAATACTTTAGGCTGTAATTTCCGCTAAAGTTAAATCAACAACATACTGAGCAGAAGCTGTGTGCCTTCATCTGTGGTCTGGATCATTTTGTTTGTTATTTT